>NW_027420126.1:0-80179 GCF_009905375.1 Apium graveolens
CGAACTTCTCAGTCTTACGAGTAAGCCGCGTTAAAGGGGCTACTATCTTTACAAACTTGAACGAACCTCTGGTAGTGACCGGCCAATCCTACCTCTGGTAGTCGACCCAACCAGGGTCATCAATTCATCAGTGGTCCTTTATCCAATCTCGTCAGGATCCTCCATGGGATCCTCCTCAGCAACTATCCCTTCTAGGACAACATCCTCAACCGCTACATCCTCAATATCAACATCATACAGTCCTGCGTTAGGACGCTCTATTGGATCCACAATCTGATCTCCAATTAGTAATAAAACATCATCGCGTTGATGTTCCTCAACTTCAGGGTTCGGAGTCCCGCTACCATATACGATAACGAACTACGCTTCTATCGCTACATTTATAAGGGTTCCCATAAGGGTTTTAACTGTCAGTACTACGTTAGGTAGTCCGACTATGAACTTGGCAAGAGTTCTTATTATCTTAGTGAACTTATTATCTTAACGTCCCATCATCTCTGAGGTTTATAACGCTTAGCTCTGATACCATTTTTGTAACACCCCCAAATCCGGGGTCGGGGATCCGGGTTGTCACGAGTTCCATTTCCCTTAACAACACCCAATCTTAATAAATAATCAACTACTCTGTACTGTGACCCCACAATAAACACACACACACCACAAGTTATAGTCTCAGAGATGAATATCCAAAAATAATCACAAGTCGTTTTATTCCACAATTATATGCCAATACACCTTAAACAGGTTTCTGAATAAATTTACATTTCTTTGCCATTATTACAATTCATAAATATACATAATCTGATACATCAAAAGTTGAAAGCCTAGCCTATTGGTAGTTCCTACCTCAGCTATGGCGGCATCAGTGCTTCTAGAAAACTGCGGAACGTCTCCTAACCTCTTGCGAATCGGGAGCTTGGTCCGGTTCATCTTGTCTATCTGATGTTGTGTGATGAAAGAAGAAAGCAAGGGTGAGCAGCAAGCCCACCAAAATAATATGTATAATGATTAACAATATATGAGCCTTCTCATAGTACTCATGAAAGTCTTGGTCAAAAGAAATGAACCAAGTTGATATCTTAATGCGATGAAGTCGCAAAATATTCAGTATATATATATATATACATATATACTTTTCAAAATATTGGAAGTCCTCTTCCATGCACAATATACACAAAGTCCCAGTGTATAACTGTATAAAAAAAATATCGTTGCAAGGTGATCTCATATATCTAACCTTGTCTCAACGTTTTTCTGAAAATCTTTGTCATTCATAAGACAATTATTAATTAGATATAAGTTTAAAAGATGAAGTTACAAGATACCCCAATATACTTATATCTTTCCCAAATACTACTTGAACTACCACCGTTCAAGTTATAATTAGCTTCAAAAGTTCATCACATAGATGAGACTATAAGGCAAGATTTGAATAGATTAAATCTTTAAAATATTATCAAAATAAAATGAAGTTACGAGATACTTCATTTGATGTAAACATCATTTTGAAAACTTGACCCTGCCAACACTCAACAATCGCCCAACCGTAGCCTTTCTATCGAAGTGCTCTGGGTAGTGTTGCAGAAATTATCCAATTGGATGATGAACTCATTACGGGAGTTTGCCGCGCCAGGAAGACCACTTACGATGATCAGTCGTAGTAGTACAACCCCACCATTTTCTACATGTAGAGGAGAACCTGTCGGATTTACTTGTCAACCGAACACTGAACTCCTAAGGAATGGACCGCCTTAGCGGAACTTCCAGGCCATTTGGGCCAATATAATAAGGCTGGGCCGGCGCTACTCGGCCACTTACGCCACTCCTAGTTCAGATGAAATCCATGACTCTGAAACGTAAAGCTCGTCCCCACTTTCCCCAAGTAGAAACTTGTTGATACGGCTCCACCAAGAAGTCGTATCTATTTGGAAAGGAGAACTCACCGATATTTCCCAGGCGATGCCTGTTAATGGATTAACTTGTTCCAAGAATTTTACTTCCCGAGTGTTGGGTAAGTAATCAATTCATTTATCAAAACAGCAACCTTGTTGTGAATATAAAACACACCACAGAGCCGGATCCCTCAGGTTTTGAGCGAGTATTTAAATCCCCTTCGAAAGGAGGATCTTAAAAAAAATGAGTTTTGGGATCCGCTCTAACTTTTAAAAAAATCATTTTGAAGACTCGCAAAACATTTTTAAGAATGTTTGGAGTGAAGCTGATTTAATGAAGTAAATCAGTCCCCAGAATATTTAGAAAATGTCTGAATATTATTATTTAAATAATATTCCCATAAAGAATAATCTTTATAAAATAATTGAAGTAGAAGTATTAAAACTTATACTTGAAATGAATAGCAAATAATCAAAGATATACTTATACGAAAGTAATATCTTTATTTGAATAATCAAAAGTAAGTTTGATTATCGACACCTTATTCTTTAATACAATAAAGAATATTATTAAGTAATAAGCGGAGTCATAATACCTCGAATGAATACTATAAATAATATTCATAAAATAAAGGAGTCATACATCCTCAAATGAATATCCAAGTAATATTCAATAATAATATAAACTGAGTCATAAGCCCTCGAATGAATATTCAAATAATATTCAAATAATAAAATAAACTGAGTCATAAGCCCTCGAATGAATACTCAAATTAATATTCAATTAAGTAAAATAAAGGTATCGAATAAACCTTATTCGATTCATAGTTTTAAAAACTATATCCATATATATATAAATATATATATATATAATATACTCGGGAACATCGACTCCCGGTTTAGAAATATGCTCACCTTTTATCCCCTATACTAAGGGTATACGCAACTACTTGCTTATTTCTAGCATAGGTATTATGCAACTATAAGCATTGAAATCAACAGATAGATAACCAGATTACGAAACAGACATGCATATATACCATATCAGCATGCTCCAATATATCGCAAAATTTGCTAATAACAATCATGCACTATCACAAGATAATGCATATACATATATTTACATCACAACAACAGTATATCGGGTAGAAAACTTGCCTGAGCGACTGGGGGTTACGAATGGCTCGGGACGAGTCTGGTAACCTATAAACAACAAGTAAGTTGGAATTAAACCAAAGTCACTTGTAAATCTATACTCTAACCAACTCAGACTCTAACGCTCGTTTTGCGCTTACTGATTCTCTTAAGTCACTCGAGTACCCTCGGCTCCACCATTTTTAATAATTTAACCTTTATGAGTTTTAAGGCGATTCCTTCGCGAGTGTCTTACCAACTGCCTAACACACTTACCATAAATGTTTCATGCATTAATTAACCCTTTTTGGTCTTTAACCTATGTTTCAAAGTAAGGCGAGGGGAAAAGTTTCGTTCATGAAACGCCGTTACTTGAAACGGTCGTTTCTCCTAAACCGTGCATCGGAATCGAACGAACTACATATCAAAACGAAGCTCGTAACATGAGCTACCTAAACATGGCAGTGGTCATAATCTAGCAGGGGGATCTCGGGTCCTAATGTTATGCACAAAAACAGTCCAAAGAAAATCGGACGTTACGACGGCTATGTTTACGCGATTACCAATGTTTAAACTACTCCAATTAACCACCAACCAACTCATAACCATCAATACAACAAAACTTCACCTAAACCATACCACATAAGTCCATAATCTCCAAGGTTTTCAACTCAAACAACCACAATCAAGACCTATAAACTATAATCAAGCTTCAATTACCAAAAACACTTCCAAATCAAACCAAACTACTAATAATCACGATCCATGCTTCTCATTTCACAACATCAACCATTAAACTTACTAACAAATAAATTAAAGGCTAGGGTTTGAAGTTTATACCTTCCTTGGGAGGTGTTAAGTTGCTAGGAAGCCTTAGGGAGCCTCCTACAAGCTTGATCTTTCCAAAGAAATCAAGAACACAAAGTTAGGCTTTGAAGTTTCTAAAAGTCCGATTTAAAGAACTGTAAAAATGAGGGTCTTACCATGATTATTTGGACGAGACTTGTGAACAAGAGTTGTAGGCCATCTCAATACCTTTCCAATGAGCTATAGAACACAATATTTGAGTGAGAAATGAAGGAGATACAGCAGTTTTAGTGTTCTAGTTCTGTTTTGGCCGAGAGCATGAAGAACAATGCCTTGGTTTCTTTTTGATTTTGATGAAAAATGATTTGCTTGGCTTGGTTGGTTTGATTTTTGTGTTTGTTTTAGTAAATTACCTAGTTGCCCTTGATTTTGTGTGGTTAAAAAGCCACCACATCTCCTTCCTTCCCATGTCATGCTTGTGTCATCCTCATGATGTCATCCTCCCCTCCTTGTCCTCTTCTCATTGGTTGGGTGACATCATCCTCTCTAATCCCTTTGATTAACTTCCTAATTGTTTGCCTAATGACCGCTGATCTGTTATACGGTTCGCTTAACTTTCGTTTTCGTTTATCGTTTGAAGGATCATACCCGGGATCTTATTACTTAGGTTCCCTTAACCTTTCTCAATATATTATATTCCTTTTATGATCCTCTCCTATAATCCTTTAATTTAAATCTTTTTTATCCTGTTACCTTTTTCTCAAATCTTTCCGTATCTAGTGTATTTCCGGGAAAAATCAAAGTGTTCGGATTTGGATTCTGACGATCTTTACATACACTTATATCCCATATAAAGTACTAATAAAATCTCAGAATATCCATATCAGAACCCCTACATAGTGTGGCATGAAAAGTTTTCTCATTCAGCAAAAATACTATTCATAAGGGTTTCAAAAATTTCCCAAAAATTGGGGTTATTACAACCAAATACTTCGCACTTATTACACCACGACGGGCGCCAAGGATATTTCACCCTCAAACAGACTTCCACCGGCTCAGCCCCATTCTCACCGGGTATTAAAACAAACAGCTTATCAGGCAAAGGGCGGTGGGCATCAGCCTCAATAAGAAGCTTCGCGAAACTCAGTCTACCAGTGGCCTCCCTACACATCTGTTCAGTCATCGAATCAGCCATAATAATTTTTCCGACCCCACTTCCAATACAACTCAGCCCTTCCTTATTCCAATATTGCAGAGGTATATTAAATATCTTAATCCAAAGGGGAATCACATTAGGGACATTCTTAGATAGAATTATCTGTGGAAACCATCTCCTCAAAATCAGAGGTTTACCTTCAACCATATAAACTCCCTCCTCCAGAACAGCCAACAATTCTTGCTCAGTTGAGAATTTGAAGAAGAAAAATCCCTCATCATTCATTATAATATCCATTAATCCACGTTTACCCCATCTCCTCTTTGCATTATACTGCATGACGTGAAACGCAACTCTACGCTCAAAAAAATACCCCACCAGACAGTTTTCCCAAGCTCTTCTCCCTTGCATATCAACCTGTATCGGAGGCTTAATAATCACTTTTCCATTAATAACTTCCGGCACATGGTACTCAAACTTAATCCTCTGGTCACTCTCCTTCTTTCTCAGCAAGTTAGACCAACCTTTTTTAGCACCACCATTCTCCTGTTCTGTATCTATACTCCCCTGAGCTGTATCTATATTTTCTTTCAAATGTCCAGACCCAGAGTTCTGATTCCCATCTAATCCACCCATGACTTTCTCAGCAAAACTCACATCCATATTAGCATTTGCATCAACATCTCCATGCAAATTCTCAACAGCAGCGATAAAATCTACTGGCCCAACCTCCGGTATCGGACTTCGAGTATCTTCTCGACGTCGTTTGTAACTATTCCCGTCACTAACCTTTAAACATAATACGGGTGATTAGCCTGTACTGACCTCAATTCCGGTCATAAGGTACATAAGGCACTATATTGACCTTAAATCTTGGATTATCCCCGCTAGTCTCTTATATAGCTAGACTAGTCCCGCTAGCCTCTTACGCAAATATCCAATCTATAGGAATTCAGTGAAAATCTTTATATTGAAAAAGTCATTGTATTTATAAAATTTAATTCCATTTAAAACATTTGTCGGCCTTTGAAATAATTTAGACTCTTTCAAGTCGAAAATCATTCTTAATTTCATTTCAGGAATTCAAGAAAAGGAACAAAAGTTAAAGTGAATCAAGGTTAAGCATAGACATTAACGATGCATATAAAATAAAGCTATTAACAAAGCGAGGGTGTTAACGAAGCATAGTATTATTAATATTAAAATCTCGGTAAGCATAGGTATTAATAGTGAGAACAAACATCAGAAAGTATAGGGTGTATAAGTATGCAAAAGAAAATAGGCTAGTCGAGGTTATATCAAGGATTAGGGTAACAATATCAGAAATCAGCTTCCTTTATCATTTCATATCATAACAACTTCCTTTATCATTTCATATCATTCGACATTTATAAGAAAAACAGAGTGCCTTAAATGCTTTCTTTTTTCACTGGGATCACTTGTATCGGGGTATTGTCACCTAAGACTTCTTTTCATTTTCTAATTCGAGCGTCAACGCTTTCTGAATCTACAACACTAATAAACTCTAATTAGGACCTTATAAACAATTGACATCTCTTTAAACGTCTAACTTTCCTACCCCATTCGCTTAAAATAACCAACTCATACACGTACCTTATTCACATTGGTCACGTAAAGACGCATTCATATTTATACTCTAGTATACACTAATACTTTTGATCCATTACTCATATCCAAGTAAAGACGAAGCCACATATTCACATATTCGATTACAGTTATCATATATTACCCATGTCACTTAACTTTCATTTATAAGACATATAAATATACTATCATATTTTACTTGCAACTAACATACATAAATTCACATCACAATTACTATAACACCATACATAAGTAATTACTGTATTTATCTTTAAAATAATTATTTAAATTTATAATAGGTTTGTAAATGTGATCTAAATATATATTTTTAATATATTTTATAAAAATTTTACCTAAAAACTTATATTTATATTTATTTATTTTAATTAATATTAATATTCAATTTTACATGAAAAACACGACAGAGACAATACGAAACAAAAGTACACAAACATGAAAGTACACGAATCCTAAATATGTTGGTTTTGTCTTTGATCTTAAGTACACGAAATAGGAAAATACACCACACTAAAGTATACGACACGAATGATTTGTCAGGTCTACGTGCAGACACGCACTTGCATAATATATAAGGCCAGCCACATGAAAGTGCACTCAGCCACGGAATTAAATAAATTGGCACGCTGCTTGTGTGTGTACAAAACTATTAACTTTAAATCGATCGTTTTTGAGGTTATAAATAGCTTTAAAATGATTCAAAGAATCGATTCATGTATTTATGTTGATTATTTTGTTGTTAAATGGTGAAAGTCGAGTTCCATGTTTTTCCAAAATTTTGATTTTGATTTTATGATTGTATGTTGATTGTTTGAAGGTTAAGATGTCATGAATAGATTGTAGATGTTATGACCTTCATTTTGATAACTAAATCGTGATTTTTGATTGAGAAATCACTGGATTCGGGTTTTGGCCGAAAATTGGTTGAAGCACGTCAGTTTTAGATTTTGGCCAAAAATTGATTGAAGCTCGTCGGTTTTAGACCGGAATTTGAATTCGGATGATATCAGGAGGACAGTAGGATGATTTTTTGAGTTGTACTAGTAATTAGGATTGATTTGGACTAAAAATGGAAGAATTTGGGCATGTTTTGGATCACCGGAAGTCCGGGAAGAGGCCGGAAAATTCGACCGAAATTTGGAAATTCCCGAAATCGGCGAATTGCCGGTCATCTTCTCCATTATTCTGGCGAGTCTTCCCCCTAAGTTTGAATTTATAATCTTAGCATCATCCAATACTAAACCTTATCTCAAGTCAACACATACATAATCTTATATTTTAATCGCAACTAAACCACGAGATTTTACGAATTAAAACTACTAATATTAACTAGAATATTAAAAAACGAAATAAAATATAATTATCAAATCAAATAAAATCTGAAAAATTGTATAACTCCACATGCATTATCATCTTTAACAATAAATCACATAACAAGCAATTATATCTCAATTCCACATAAATTCGGACTAAGAATTATCAAAACTAAACTCAAAAAAATATGAAAATTTGAAATCGATACATGTAACACGGATTTCGAAAATAAATGAATTATTTTAACTAAATTCGGACTCACAAAACACCATTGTCCACTCCACTGGCTTACAGGAGTTCATTGTCGGCGGCGGAGTCGAATGGAGGTGCTCCAAAGGTTTGCCAATCACATCTAACTCCATTTAAAGCTTAAATCATGTACCATCTCGAACACAATCAAGAATAAACAAGAATTCATCAACGCCGAACCAAAATTCGGATTTCGGAACAAAGCCTGAAATGGGTTTTAAATAAAATCACACAACAACTGTTAGGTATGAAGTGCAACACATAGGGGGTGAATTTGTTTTCTTAATTTTCTTGATTTTACTTTCTTGAAAATCAGTTTATGTTTAGGCTTTGGAACTTCAACAACTAGATATAAATTTGTAGTGATAAATAACTTAATATAAAGGACACAAGTAATTTATCAAAACTCACTTGATTTATATTTAAATCAAATTTATTTTGCTACAAATATGTGTTCTTGAATAATAAGAACTCGGCTACTTCTCTTAAGAGATTACAAGATTTCTAGATCTGTTTTTGTTACATCTAAACAAATGACCCGTGACATGTTTTATAGATTAATATGCACATTTTACATGAGTTACGTCAAAATGGACTAACATATTTTCTAAAGCCCTTTTGTCTATTTCCACTTTAGGTGCAACAAATCTGTGTACAATCTAACAGGTCTGTTACCTTACTGTTCCTATCGTCCAGGACGGTTAATTTATTTTCTAAGGACAAATATAAATTTTTATATTTATCTAATTTATTCTACGATCTTAAATCGATTCATCCTTCCGATCGATCATTTAATTTCTATCAGATTTTGAAATAATCTTTTATCAATTCATTGAACCCTTCTTTGACTTATGAATCAATAATTAATTCTTTTTGACCTTTACAGAATACTCATTCAAATCTTTTATATTTTGAAACTATTCGAGATTCTCGTTTGACATGATAATTCTCATTATTCGAGATAATCACTATGCTTGAAGTATATCTATATATTGTTCATGTTGATACCAAAGTATTATTATTAAATATAGACTGCTTCATTGTTTGAGCCAGAATATGTGATACTATTTCTGAAATCTTTGTGATGTGAAGTGAGGATTGAATCGGGATGTGTTCATCTATATTGGTCAATGTGTGGTTTGACCCACGGTATTTATTATGGCAGGCCGATATGTAGTCATGTTATTCGGCTCGAGTGCATTCGAGGGTTAATACACTAACCCTTCCTTTATGCTAGCAAGTGTGTGTTAGGCGTTGTTACGACGAGCCGTGATCGGGTGATCATAAGATTCGCAGGAGGACGGTAAACTGTGATAGTTGATCGCATCATTGATATACCGGGGATGAAAAATGACCAGTTATTCTTGAATCAAGTGGCAAGATGCCATATAAGAGCTTCTTCATTTGTGATGAGTTGTTGATTTACTCTTTGTTGAATTTACGATTTTATTACTCTTGACACCTGTTATTATTATCTTATAAATTGTTAGTCATTTATACTTGTTGAGCACTCAGTTGTTCACTCTTGCTACTCCTATATTCTCAAACAGTGAAGAACGAACCAGATGACCCATTTTACCAGGCAAGACATAGAAAAAGAATGGAGCATGCTCGATGTGGCGGCGTTAAGCCGTTTACCTAAATATTATGTTATGAATAATGTATTAAGGCTATTCCCAGACTTGTAGTAGGACATCTATCATGTATGTAATAAGCAGGTGTATGTGTGTGAGAGAATAGATCCTGAGATTTGTATAGTGGCTTCCAAAGTGAATGATGTATTCTATTATGGTTTGTAATAATAATACAAGTGTGCGAAGCTTGGTACTGTGATGACCTGAATCCATGAAAGGGTGGGTTTGGGGGCGTCACAGCAGCCCTTGGATTTTAATGTATGAAAAATTACAAATGCACATGTTCGTAATATTTGTTTCTTCAAATCTCAAAAAAAATTATGTGACACTAATTTGAAATTCGACTAGGTCCATATATCGTAAACTCATGTTTTTCTGTTTGACCTTGCAACATTAAACATTAATTAAATATTTGAGAATTCACAACATAGTAATTGATGTTATAAACTCCACTTTGCAATATATATAATGATTTGTCGATATGCAATTTTGAGTAGTCAACGTGAGACTTCACGTTACAGTTTTAAGGAATATTGTACATGGAGATTTTATGACATGACTATCATAACTTGGATTTGATATGACCGTCGGGATTTAGACTTCACGACGTAGTTTTATCATAATTTACTGTATTGTAACTTCATGACATAACTTTACAATTTTGCTATATGGTGACTTCACGATACAGTTTTAAGACTTCTCGATACGGGCATCATACACTTCTTGAAATCATCATTTTCAGACTTTTCGATATGGCTAGTCTTGGACTTATCAATATGTCTTTGAAAACTTTTGTGTACAATAATCTTTAGATTTCATGACATCATACCTTAATAGATTTTTCCATTTTTCTATAACTTCATTATTTGACAACCTTCCTTCTTCACTTGAGCATGAACAAAAATGATGTTCTTGTCAACATTTATATATTAGCTTATCAATATTTAAGAATTATAGAAAATAATCTAATATACTGAGCATAGACATTTAAGTTTGTGGTTCTCTAGTTAAAAGCAAGTCCAACAGACTAGTTATATGATGTCCTAACTTTTTTTGACAAATATGACTAATAGATTTACGAATGAGTATCTGTATAATAATTTATCAAGGTGAGCGAGAGTCGAACCCATGACCTGAGTGTTAGGGAGACTCGCATATAAACGCAGCGAAAAATAAAAAATTTTGAATCCCTACCTCAACATCTATGTATAATGAGCGGATGATTATGGAGAATAGGATCATGTACCTTAATAAAGCTTTCCTTCTGAATATGATGAAGGTTCTGATCTTGATGAACCACAGCAGCCCTCCTTGTGAAGATCTACTCTCCAAAGGTATCCACACGAACGTCCGATCGTCCAACGATCACCGGAGCCGGTACTAGCCGATATGGTCGCCTCCTTCTCTCTCTCTCTCTAGCATCTCCTAGATGTAGAGCTGCTAGGGTTTTTCTCTAAAAACTTGATGCAACTTCTAACCCTAAAATTATACATTTTAATGCATATGTAACATCCCAAATCCGGGGTCAAGATTTGGTGTCACGAAACAATCTTTATATAAAATAAAAGAATATTCAATTAACCCCTTGAATCCGGATCGTTTACAGGTTATGGTATGAAACAAGAATATAATCTTCTACAACATACAACGACTAAAATACAAATGGAAATACCTTTGTACTAATGCTCTTGTCATATTCTTTTAACATCTTCGACCTCTCGCAGTGGTGATTTCTCTAACTTCGGCTGTCTATCAAAGCTACTCACTTTTAACCTTATCTGTTTCTGGAAGAAATAAAAATTTACAAAGCAAGAATGAGCCAAAAATGCCCAGCAAGTATATAATTTGAGTTTCAATTATTAATATCAAAGGAAAATTTCCGGACAAAAACTTTAAACAATTTTAAACGATTCTATTTATTTGAATGAGTTGAGCGAATAAACGTTGGTTGTTACCAGCCTTCAACTATAAATCCAAAAGTGACAAGCGATTCCCAAATTCTTTTCCAGAATCAGGGTTTTTTCCGGTTTTGGAATCATAAAACCTTCGAGAAAGAATGTCGTTAATGGCGATCAACAACAAATTAGACTGGATACTAGTTCGCATCTATATTCTGCTGATCAGTCAGGATACATTGCAGATTTATACCCACCTGTATAGATCCAGTCGGGTCCCCAGGCTCTACGGCACATCTCAAGGCACCGGTCATATCTCGGCCCTTAGGATTAAGTAAAACTCAATCCCCAAAATATCACTATCCATCCCGTGGAGTATTTTGATATCGAATCATTTTGAATTCAAAACATCCCAATTCAGGGTTCGCAAATAACCCGAAAGAATGGGTATTTGCTCAAGAGAGCAATCGAATTATAGGAACAAGAATAAAAGAACATGCATAATATGAGTAATTATAGCGAAATGTAAAACATTTAACTATTCTGAACTTAGAATAGGAACGAAGAAATAATTACAGTATTTTAAAAGAAAAATCAGGAATACTTGCATCAATAAGCTTTAACCGTTATTACTGGTTGACTTTGGTTCGACTTGAACGTTCGATTTTACCGTCAAACTACTATCCCATTCTGGATACGATCCCGACACTCAGGTTCTTCGATTGGAACTTTATTGATCCCAGCGTCTAATCATTAGATCATTCCTAGTCCAACGTCAAATCTCGGGTCTTCCGACTAGGACCTACAGGGTTAAAATACCCTATTTCAGATAATCGCTTCGCTTAACATCACATCACTATCCTATTCTACCCATACGATTTCATAATCCAACTTATATTTATATGCATTATTGAAATACACATAGCAGTTATGGCTTGCACCTTCAAAACTCGGTTCAGTATTTAATTTCGAAAAATACGTATATTTATCGTTTTGAAAAATAGGGTAATCGATTATTCACAAAATATCTTTCCACGTCACGTAAATATGTTTCGTAAAATTCAATTATATCCTCGTTCTACGTCTCCGATAATTACAGCTTACGTTCCCGTATTTTTGGAATTAATTTTTCCGAAAATCGGGCAGTGTTTCCTTTATTTATCGGTCTACCCGTCGAATCATTTCGACGTCAATCACCACAACAACAATCCAATTCGCAATCCCAAACACCGGTACGTTTTATAATACAAAATTTTATTTTTTGTTTCAAAATTAAATTTTAGTTATTTATAATTTAGGACTCGGAATTAATTCATCACGGTCCATTGTTGACTCATTAAAAGTCATCGTCAATAGCGGCAAAATTTATTGGTGCCCGATAAAATTCGGGTTTCTGAATAATTTCCACCGATTAATTTCAATCATTTCCCGCATGAATTAATTCACATCACAACTATGTCTCAGATAATATCTGCAGAAAAGAATATAAATAAACAAAATTCAATCAGAACAGCCGAACCAAGCAACAAGAACAACACACGCGCATCACAGTCACACGCGCCATCCACCCTTGCCGCCGCACCTCGCCGGATTCCGGGAGGCGGCAACAAACACAGAGCACAGAGTTACCAAACACACACATGTTTACACACACACGCTTACACACATAGAAACATACACACACGAACACACAGAAGAAGCCGAGTAAACAACAGGAAAAGAAAGGGGAATAGGGGCGGCGATTCTGCCGGAAAACGAACCGGAGCGATAAGGCGGCGACAATTCGCCAGAGAATTAGAACCACGGCCAAGGAAAGGAACAGAGGTGCAGCAACAGGAAGAGAGGATAGATTAATAGAGAGAGAGAGAGAGAGAGAGAGAGAGAGAGAGAGAGAGAGAGAGAGAGAGAGAGAGAGAGAGAGAGAGAGAGAGAGAGAGAGAGAGAGAGAGAGAGAAAAGAAACGAGAAAGATGAGGGAGAGATGACAGAGACAGAAGAGGGCAAGACAGTCGAGAGAGAGACACACGCGAAGAGAGAAAAAGGGCCTAGGGATTTATCAGTGAAGGGGATGAAATCGGGTTTATTTACCCGGTTTCTTACCTCAATACCGCAACTGAACACCCCAATTTATTTAATCACGATAAACTTTACGAACAGAACAACATCGAAATAGTCTAAAAAATAATCCTCAAAATTCCTATACCATTTAAAACTGATGATATATAAGCATTTTAGAATATAAGAATTTATTATTATTTTAAATCATTTTTGAAACGCAAATCAGACTCGTGTTTTATATGTTAAAGAACAGACGTGCGGATAAATGAAAGCCAGAAAATTATCGGGATAATTTTGAAATTCTCGAAATATTTAAAAGTTAATAAAATAAAATTTCCATGATTTTTGAAACATCTTGGCATTAAATATTGATTTTCAATTAAATGGAATAAGAAAAATCATTTAAAGATAATTAATAAATAAAATATTGATTTCTAAATTTTATAAACTCCTAAAATAATAAATAAAATTATAAAATAACAAAAATAATTTTAGGAGCAATTTTAGCATTTATGAGCAAAATAAATAAATATTTAATTAAAAAATCATTTTAATAGAAATTAAAGTCATACAGCTCAATAATTAATTATAAAATTAATCCTTGCTTTGAACAAATTACACACAATTAATAATAAAGCAACACACAGCTGACATAACTATTCCATATTTTATTTATCTGATAATTCGATAATTACATTTACATATTGGATCCGAAAATAGGTTACTTAGCCGCTAAGTAACTAAAAGACGATACGATTTTAATACCAAATTTGGATAATTATCAAAACAGAGCTTCCTATAAAATACTTTATACGAAATTAAGGTAATAATGTCTCGCCTTTTGAGAATAAGCTATCTACAATCCGCTCAGTCCACCAAAAACAATCAAAACACCGAATCAACCTCTGTTGATGATACAGGTACGAACATATAGCTCTCATCAAGGGCTTCAAAATGGTTACAAATACTTGTGATTTGGTGTTCAATAACACCTTCAAAATTGACTTTGATTTTTAGAACACTTCAAGAACACCAAGAACAGCTTTTTTAAAAAAAATTCAGAAAAATCAAACTTCAATTCCTACATGATATTGAACTCTATTTTTGAAGTATAATATATGAAATTGACCAGAAAAACATGCTCTACAACATGGAATTATCAAAACACTCAGATAATCATGTCTGCAAAAATTCATATTTTATTCACTAAATAATTCGAATTAAAATAATTAAATAAGAAAAATACCTTGATTTCTGGGTAAAACTGATGATTGATTCAGAAAGAAGATTTCGAGAGCTTCGTTTTGATATATTGCACACTTTAATCGGAGTTCGGTAACGCCTTCGTTCGCGCGTTTGATTTTCAGGAGCGTATCGGTTCCTAGGGTTTTTCTCTGTATTTACTGCATTTTTTACTGGTTGCAAATGAATAAACGAAATAAAATGAAATAAGAAATAGGCTATTTATATTTACGGAATATTGGTTTGTTCTGGATCGTTCTGGATCATTAAATTAGTTGCTTAGCCGCTAAATAACTACAAAATTATCCAAAAATAGATTACTTAGCCGCTAAGTAACTATAAAAATGATACAATTAATACCAGAATTGGATAATCATCAAAATCGGGCTTCTTATAAAACACTATATACGAAAATAATGTAAAAAATCCCGTCTCTCGAGAATACGGGTTTTATTGATTACCGAAATGATTGTCGTATCAAAAATTGTACGTCGGGACGTGCACGGGTCAAACCGTAATCCGGATCAAAAAATTTAAAACAAGGAAAATGTCCGTAATTACCAGATTAGGTTATGAAGGAGTTTTCGGAAGAGTTTCGGGTGGTAAAAACGCAAAAACAGTTGAAATTGGACGATTCCCGACTCAATAAAATAGTTTTATAATTATTCAGAAATAATTATTAAACACATAAATTATTATAAAATCATATAACAGTCCAAAATTTACCAGAAAAATATCACAATTACCTATATTTTATTCTGGACATAGAAAAATTAAAATACTAAAAGAATATCACATATAAACACCAAAACATCAATTTCAGTTATCAGCTAATTCACCAAAAATCACATAAAAATCACATAAACAATTCCAAATAATAATAATAATAATATTTGAAAATATGGGATATTACAGGACGTCTCCCCGGAGCGCAACAGGTGAAACTCGATTCCGCCTCGCTTATGGCGTCGATGTCGTCCTACCTATCGAGATAAGCCTAATTTCCCCACGAGTCGAAGTATTCGACCCTTCCCTCACACTCGAGGGCTTGCGCTTCCATAATGACTTGCTCGAAGAAATAAGAGAGGATTCTCGATTCCGCATGATCGCGCAGCAGGAAAAGACTGCAAAATACTTTAACAAGAAAGTCAAAAACAAGCGCTTCAGGGTTGGTGACCTCGTCCTTCGAGATTCCGCTGCATCACAGCCCACTGTTTCAGGAAAGCTTAAGCCGACGTGGGAAGGCCCGTACCGAGTGTTGAAGGTTGTCAGTGCGGGGACTTATGAGCTCTCACACCTCGACGGACAACCAATCAAGAACGCCTGGAACGGTATTCACCTCAAGAAATTGTATCAGTAATTCGCTTTTATGTATAATGTTTGAAACCTTAAGGCTACAACTGCCATATCAAAAACCAACCCTCGATGCAATGAGGGTCGTTATGAGATCCCCATCGAGGGATGCTTAAGTTATGACAATGAAAACTTATAAATTATTTTAAGAAACATCAAGTTTATCTACTTTATCTTTTACAAATTCAATCACACGAAAAACTCAGCGTTACAGCAACTACCAAATAAAACAAACACTCTCCGCGGCTGCAAAATGAACGCAATTTAATCGTCACAACTCAAATTTTTTCTTTCGAAATTAACATCCATATGAAACTTACACCTACCTATACGAGAAAAGATAACATCCATATAAAAGAGGAAAGTAACATGATCAGTTTAAAGAAGGGCACCACGACAAAATACATTTCTGGAAAGCAAGCTTTTTAATTGCAATAAAAATGGTAACATAACATGGACAGCTTAAGGTCTATAGAAATCAAACAAATATTCCAAATGTACGAAAACAGAAAAATTTCCCTAGGCACAACTCACAGAACACCATCCATCAGAACATAAAAACGGAAATATGATGAACAAGATACATCATAAGTTCAAGAAATAATAGCCAAGTTCGAAAAGCCACGAAGGCCACAATTCCAAAGTCATCAAGTAAAACTTAAAATGTTACATAAATCACGGGGCATACCCCGCCTTCACGGATTTTCCGTCGGGTCACTAGGCTGAGAGGCCGCGAGATCATGAATGTAATCCTCGAAGGTGTGCCCCGCAGTATCGACACCTATGCCCTGCATTCGGGCAACACAGCGGCCATAACCATCTCCAAGAGCAGCAACGATGTCTTCCACCCCCTTTGTACATCCGCCTTCAACGAACTGTTCTCTTCAACAATTAACTTGTACGACTCGTTCATCCCGTCAAGTTGACGCTCTAACCCTTCACATTTCTCCTTCAAATTATCACGATCCTTCTCAACTTCAAGGACCTTCCCCTCAAGTTCTGCCATCTTGTTATTCGTCGATTGTTCAGACGTCTCCAACTCCCGCACACGCTTTGACAGCTCATTAACCTTCTTCTCCAGCTCCGAATAACTCGATCCAAGCTTCTTCTTTTTCAGTCTTGAGGGTCGACCTATTGGCTTCCAACCGAGAGTGCTCCTCACTGCCAACATCAGCCTTATATTCCTCCAACACGTGCATAAAATCTGCCAAAAACTACAAAAAAAGATAGAAGTAATAAAAAAAGAAGAGAGAGAGAAGAATATATATATATATGACTAAATAAAAATCGATACGAAGTACAACAAACTCATACCTGACCAATTCTACTTTTACACCTGTCAGCAAGCTCATCGCGCCTTTGCCCAGTGTAAAGCAACAGAATCTTGTGGGAGATGAAATAACTTAAAAGCTCTTATGGGTACAGTAGATTCCCATGTCCAACACTCAGAAGGTTGGATCTCCACCCTAACAGCTTCCTTCCTCACCCGAGGATCGACTGTGTTAGACATCAGAACCCTATTCCCCATCAAAGTAATGGTCTTATTCACCCCACCACCCGTTGCAACCGGATCCACGTGATCACAACCGTCGGCGTCACCCTCCTCCACTTCCCGACGACCCCTCTTGCGGGGATGCAAGTCCGCCATTTCCACATCCGATACAACCTTTCCCGGATCTTCCATAACCTTGTTCCCTTGTTCATCTAGCAACTCAATGGACATAGAGTGGCCCGCTCCCGACGCCCCAGCCCTCGAAGATCCGACAAGCGAGGCATCAGCATTCTTCCTTGAAGCCCGATGTATAAGCATCAACATCGCCTTATCCATCTCCATCATAATCTCACTGTTCAAAATTTTCTTTAAAGAGCCTCCAGCCACTGAAACAAAACAAAAAAGAAAAGAGAGGGTCAATTCAAGACACAAGAACATTTAAGGCAAACAAATACCGAGATAAAAATAATCCTTACAATCATGCATTTCCAAAAAACTAAGTTCTTTTAACTGAAGATGGATATACACCGACGTCAACCCATGAAACTCGTTCAAGTGACACATGTCACATTTCTCAATATTGTTCAGGTAATCAATGGTATGTTGGTTGACTTTCCCACATGGCTTCACAAACTATAAGTCTGGACCCCCGATGTATAACCACTTGGAGTGGTACCCAGAGTTAGAGGACAGAATACTGACAATCTTAACTCTTTTATACGGACAGTCAAAGTAAACCTGTCCGTCGTGGTATCGGACCGCGCATATAAAAAAAACAACTTAAAAGAAGGAACCAGGTTCTTGTCACAGCAGAGAGCAACAAACCCACTAAGTTGGGCGATAGAGTTGGGTGTCAACTGGCTAACCCCACACCCAATAGCCTCGAACATAGCCAGAAAAAAGGGATGCATGGGCAACCGAAGCCCAAAATGGAACAAGATCATCGGTATCTTATGCATTCCAAACTCCGGCATCATCCATACCCGCTCATCAGCCGTCGGAACCCGATAGCGATACCCGTTAGACAAGTCTACATACATCTTGAACTTACTTAGTGGCGGGTCCTTGATAATATAATGACTCAAGTAATTCAAACTCGATTTATCCCCGAACTCCTGCATCCCTAAGAGAAAACTCTCCTCAACTATACGATTCCTAGTCTCTATCGTTCGAGGGCTCAGAGGCGGCGAAGGAAGAGGTCCCATGTGAATACCCTTCAAGAAGTGATCTTCGTTTAAAAAATCGAAAGACCCACGCTGTGCTAAATCAGGAATCTCCAGGTTATTCAAATTCAGAGAATACTCTTGATCACCTTCCTCGAGAGGCCTCTTACCTGGATCACGGCCAGATACAGTGCGGAGAGTAGACGAACTTGATTGATCCATAGATATTGAATAAAGCAAACAAGCAGCAAGAAGGCAAGATAGAACAATAATCCACAAACGGAACAACTAAAAAAGTAAAGTAGAAGAAGAGGAAAGAGAACTTACACGATTTTTCAAAGAGAAATTTTGAGTAGCGCTTCTCCGAAAAACCGCAGCGGTTTAGTAAAGGGGAGTGAAGCCGAACAGCCACGATCCAATCAATGCTACCCAGGAAATAAAAAAAAGAGTAGTACTTATACGTTTGCAAAAAAAAAAGAGAAAAAAAAACAAGCAAAACGACAACACTTATTTTCACTTTTCTTCCTATTTTTTATTTTTAATTTTCTATATTTACTCTTGCTTTACCTCTAATATTGGAAATTCAGGATTTTGTACCTAACGTGCAAATCTAAAGATATTGCTCTTACTAGAACGGGGACAAATGTTGGACCATGGACCAGACAAAACCCAAGAATACCTAGTGATAGCAAATAATGTAATAATTAATATAATGGCCCAAGTGGCCATTTGTAAGAGAGAGCCCATTTGGGACTACCTATAAATATAGTACCAATCTCATTTAGAGAAGTTGACAAATTAAGTAAAAAAAAAGCACCTCCTTAAAGATTAATCATAGTTAATAATATTAAGGCATATCAGATATATACACATCTTTTGTTTATAGGTGCACTTCATTTGTTGACATTCAGATCAAAATACCTTATATACGTATTTATGTCCATTCTCTTTTCATGCAGGACAAGAATAATTTAATCTTGATATCGATAAAGAATGTGTATCTATAAATTAAGAATATGCGCATATCAGCTTTCTTAATTTATTAGTGCCGTATTGAATCGAAGAGTATAAAGGGAATATTTCTTTTTGAATCATAAATTGGTAATGGTTATTTTCGATTGCAATTCTCTGTTGTGTCGATTTAAGATTGTATTTTTCAAAATCGGCTTTATTGTACAAAGATTACTTTTAAGAAAATATTGACTTAGCTCTAAAGTAGATTATCTTGAAAAACTTAATTTGATTTCATTTAATATATATGGTAAAACTTCCCTCCAAAAATAAAATAAAAGAGGCATTGCTCCCTAGCTAGCCAATTATGTGGGTATGAAATTATATAAATTACAAGCCATCCAATAAAGAAAAAAAGACTAGCATATAATAAGCATATCAATGACATGATTAATATTTATTTAAACAAACGATAAGTAGATATTACTATTCATTCTCCATACCACCATGGATGAAGAATGAACCATTTAAGTTGAGCAGAATTATTAATCCTAGTTACAAATTACAATCCAAAGCATGCATATAAGCTGATACATAATATTAAAAGTATTATCAAGTACTTGCATCTCAAAGTAATTAACTGAAGTTCTTGGAGAAGATGGAGATCTAGAGAGAGGAGCACAAAGAGAGTAGTGATGAAGTTGACCAGAGTCCTAACCATGGTTGATCAAGATGTTAAGAGAAAATAAACCAAGAGTTTCAAAATATCTCTCAAGGGTTACTTTTGAATGCATTTGGAGAAGCACACAGCCAGTAGTGGACTTCTACATGTTTGTTAATCCTAGCCTAAATGCAAAGTGAAAGGTTAAAAAAAAACACAAAACCCCACCTATTATTGTGGTGATTTTGGCTATAACTCCCATAGTTTAGCCAAGCTGAATTTACAAATTAAACACATAATTAAAATGCAGTGGTTAATGGAAAATCAATCATTTCCCCTTACCTTAAAGGGAGATGAAAGTTTTTGTTGGCATTAGAAATTTTTAAAAGCTAAAAACTTTAGTAGGGAAAAAAACTAGCTAGTCACAGTTTTTTAAAAATCTTAAGACTAGAAAGTTGAAATTAACACAAGACAAAAACTTGGGACATCCCATGTGCCCAATAGTTGACTGAACTAGCTACTACTATGATTAGTTTTGGAAAAAAAAACGGAAATATTTTTAAAAAAATCAGCCAATAGAAGAACAACATTTAGATGGACTTGACTTGTCATTTCACTTTTCATGTTGATCAAACACATATTTTTTTAAGAAACCAGGGCTGTTTTGTAAATTAAGCCAATCCTCGGCCAAATGTGTGATGTGTTCTTAGCCTATCCAAGGCCAAGAATTGAAGTTAGTCGATATTGGAAGCAACTTAGCTGTTTAGCTAAAGTTGGTGAAATGCACATGCATGCTTTTTGTTTCTCTTGGAGGAAACCCTTATTCCTTTAAAGAGAAGCAATGGAAGGGAGAAGTTGATTTGTTTTTTCTCCAAACTTTGATGGTAACCCCTATGGGGGGTTTTCATTGTTTTGGGAAGGCCTGTATGCCATTCATGAGCCTCCTTGAAGAGAGAGAGAGATAAAGATGAGAGAGAATGAGAGAGAAGAGAAAGAGGGAGAACCATGGTTAAGGCCAAAGGTCTTGTTTGTTCAGAAATATGCATCTGAAAAACAATGAAGTAGCAGCTGCAGTAGTAGTGGATATGAATCTCTTAATGATGGAGGACTGGTGCTGGGAGAGCCATTGTCACGCCTGTGGCACAGCAAAACAAACTGTCAAAGATATTAGTTTTCATATACTACACAATTAAGTTCATTGTAAAACTATAATGCTTCATGATTTACAAAAAAAATACAGCATTTTCGACAAAAAACGAAATTTACTATATCATAATTATTTAAACAAGTGCACACTCAAGTGGCCCCCTTGTACACACATAGAAAAATGACAACACTCATGTAGGGGTACTATTTAGGATAGAAGCTAGCAACAGGATTCTATAAATTATGTAAACCGTTATCGTAAATTTTGTATTTATGTATCGGCATGTGTTGGTTGGCCTTTCTACTGTACACTTGCAACTTCTGCAGCCTTCAAATTTATTGTAACCTTTAAACTTGCCCCAAGTAATATCAATCTCTCTTTCACGCGTACATTTATTAGGGTTTAGACAATACCATCAAAGGCCAAGTCATGAAGAACTTCAACTATTTAGGAGAATTGATAACTTAACAAGAGTGACTATTACATGCGTAAGCTTATAATACGTCACTTATTGTATCACAAATGCTATATAACTTTGCATTATCAAATCAAGTACTGTTAATTGCATGAAAATTGAAGTAAAATGAAGGTTAGTTAATGTATATGAGGAGCTAAAATGGACAAACCTGATTGCATTCCCGGAGTGGAAGCTAGAGACATAGGAGCACCATAATGGTGGGGATAACCAGCAGCAGCAGAGTTAAGTGCCGAATACTGATAAAGCTGATGGTGCGGGTACTGAACCCCGTAGCTTTGGCCGCCAGTGTAGCCGGTGGTTGCTCCTGTAGTTCCCTCCCCGAAGTTGAGATACGGGTAAAAGGCTGCAGCCGCTGCAGCTGCACCGCTGATCATTCCACCCGCCCCAGTTCCGTACATAGGATATTGCGCAGCTGCTCCTCCATACACACTGTAGTAATTCTGTACCATACATTTACATTTACACGATTATATAAAGTTAACTTGCCATTATTCACTGTAACAATATGGTGAAATTTGAACAAACCGTAGGGTAAGTGTAGTCTGCCGAGTATGGTGAGTATCTGCGGATAAATTAACCAAAATAAAGTTAATTAAAGAAGAAAATAAACTATTGGATTAAATGTTAATTAATTAATTAAGTTACAAAGTACTGTTTGGGGTGGGGGGATGTAATAGTATAATAATGAAATGCGCCTGCAGTGAGATCATGTGAAGAACTCAATAAACTATGTAATGATAATAATTTCAAGTAGTCAAGCAGAAGACTGATTTATTTATTTATTTATTTATTTTGCTAATTAAGACTGATTTATTTATATAGAGGAGAAATGGGCGTGATCAGGGGTAGCACATGATTAAAGGGATCGACTTTTACCCAATTTATTAGCTGTATCGAATACTCCTCTCTCTTTCTCCCACTTTGACTGTGTATATCTATTAACTTAAAACATGGTCCTCATTGTTGCAGTTTGACCACTGTCAGACACAGTCCAGACTTCTGAAGACAAAGTTATATTTACACATGTGTATGTATATTTTACATTAACTTTTTAATCTCTCCATCTCTCTCTAGTTTTTAAGCTCTCCATTTCTCTTTCTCTCTCTCCCCCCCTCTCTTGAACATTTGAGACGCCTGAGATTTTCATTAACACTTAACGTATACAGTGCCTTGAGTGAATGTACCAGGTGCATTTTAATGATATATACTAGGTAATCGAATATGTACTATATTCCCTGATGATGTGAAAGACCTGATTCGAAGCTTGAATATACAAGAATTTATAATCACACTCAATGTAACATATATATACTCGAGAGAACCATATAAACGATATGAATAATTAAGCTGGCATGCGCACGTAAGTAAAGTTAAAGAGTTCCGAATACGGTACTGTGTTTAATGCGCTGGCAATGCACATGTAGGGAGGGGGGGGGGGAGAGAGAGAGAGATGATGATAGAATGTGTGTGTGCATGTGTATAATGTATATATATATATATATGTATAAATTACCCATAAAGGTTGTAAGGGATCCCTTGTTGAATGGCATAATGAGGGTAGGTCGTTGCAGAAGGAAAAGCATTTCCCATTCCAGCTTGAAAGCCTGTCGCCTGGAAACTGCTCATCACCCTCAAGTTCCTGCTACTTCCTCCTGCTAATCATTTCAATCTTCTTTATACATACATTACACACAACTTTATACACTCTATATTAACACATATTAACACATGCAGTCCGCAGACATACAGTAACAGTTACATAACCAATTAAGCAACTGTTGTTATTTCATTTAGTATCTAAAACTGACAAGAATGATAGAGTGAAGGAGACATTTTGTGTTAATCTGGAAGCTGATATAAGATAATTACATGTTTACTTACAAAAAAAGAAAAAAAGTTATTTTCATATCTATTCATTTACAGTGTAAATGAGCTGTCATGCTTTTGTATAACATATCTTCCAAGCATATTTGTGGTTGTAAAGCAAATGGCCTACCACTCTCTCATTCACTTGAATCAAACCCTTCTATAGAGATCCTGCAATTTTCTTTTTATTTTTGCTAACTCAATTTAACTTTTTCTTAATTGAGTAGAGAAATATCCCTACTAATCTGTGTTTGGATGACTTATTATTAGTGAATTGTTTTACGAATCATAAAATGATGTATGTGCATAAATACATGGAAAATGATATTCCTTTTATCCTCTAATCCAAATCTGCAAAGTTAAGTTTCTGATTTAATGGAGAAGTAATTATTGACCAATTTTTTTTTTGTAAATAAAATATGCTCTATGGATATAGATTATATGTAAGTGTTAGCTACACGCAACATGTAAAGATTAATTAGCATGGTCTTTGCTGTGAAAGATAAGTTATAGGTACAACTATTGTCTATATATATATATGTAAGGTTTGGTGGTAGATCTATTAAATCTAAATCAAGAACATCAATTACTAACTGTTTGCAAATGACAATTAGCCTAATAATAATCCAACAATTAATCTATAATTACCATGTTTAGGAGTTGATGGCTTGGATCTTTGAACACCAAGAGAAGCAAGATTACAATTAGCTCTCCTTCCATCAATGACAGGTGCAGCATCAACACAAGCTCTCATGGCTGCATCCGGTTCTCGAAAAGTTACCTATTATGAAGATAAGTAATAATCATCATTCAACAACTGATCTAATATCCAAAATTTAGCCTTTAACTCATATACCATGTTAAGTTAACGGATTTTCTAGAATATTCGAAAAAAGGATTTACTAAGAGGTTGTGTTACAAGATCTTACATTTTGGTAAAAGAAGTCTTGTTAAAACATAAGGAAAATTGAGTTGCAAGAAACAAAACTAAAAAAAATATATATAAATATTTGATGACATAAAATTATGGAAGAAAAAGGAAGAGGAGAATGGGAGGAAAAAAAAGCATACAAAGCCATAGCCTTTGGATCTTCCAGTAGTCTTGTCAGTAATAACAACAGCTTCCAAGATGTCACCAAACTGTTCAAAATACTTCTTCATAGTTTCCTTTTGAGTTTCCCAAGCCAAACCTCCAACAAACACTTTAGTGTAAGTTGTATCTCCAAATTGTCCTGCTAGATTTGCTGGAGTCATCTTTCCTGTTTCTCTTCGCAGATTCTCAACCCTAATTATATATATAGTTATATTATAGATGTAGACAATATATATATATATATATCAGATGATTGAAGGCAGCTAAACCTCTTCTTCTTGAAACTTGTTGGGTAGCTAATATAATTATAAAGATATATATATTTGTAAATATAGTGGTCCTATATATAATATAGCTACTAGGTGAAAGGAATAGCAGTCAGGAGATATATGGATAAACAGGGCAGGGGATGTAGTATGTAAATATATTGGACATAAAAGCTGAGAGAGATCTTTGTTTTTAACTTGACCAAATTTAGAGGGTTTATGATGAATTAAGAGGGAGGAGGGAGGGGGGGATGGTGTTGATGATCAGACAAGAGGGTCAGAGATCCAGGGAGGAAAATGAATTATATTAAAGCTTTTTTTTTATTTGTAGAGGGAGGGAGAGAGATTGGAGGGAAGAGAAAGCAAAAAAAGTAAATAAAAGAAGAAAGGACATGAATTATATACCCAACAGCCCCCACTTGTTTACATTTTCTATGTAAATTTGGTTCACTTACCCTTATCATGCGTGCTTACAGACGCTTTGCCGAATATACAAGTCATCATTACATTTTTATTCCACTTTTCCTTTTTTTAGGATACAGGGCTCTAGGGTTGTAATTTCATATGTTTAGGACTGCAAAACTGGATTAAATTCACGTAACCCAACTTTGCATACATTTTGGCGCGGGAAAATGCTCACAAAATCTAACTTATCAAAAAATGTCACATTTTTTTTTCTTTGAATTCATATAGATAAGTCATTTACCATTTCTTAACAAGAAAAAATGTATCAATTTTGTACAATTTAGAAGTTAGCTAGTCAAGAGAAAATAAAATTTGAAATTTTTACTGATTGCGGATAGATTTTTGTTTAAATGAATCATAAATAAAATCTAGATTAAAACAATCAAAATGGATTCAAGTAAATGTTTGGCGAAAAATATAGTTAGCCAATATTAAAATTTATTTAAATGATATGTTAAATTTTAGTTTAAGTTATAATTAATTTGTATAATTTCAACTCTTAGAGTCAAGCTCGAACACATCCAACATTTATCAAAGTGAGGTCGAATTTTGAGTTTTTATTTAATCGATATCCAACTTAGTGTATTCGATTCGATTATGGTAGTATTCCTAATAAATATTTATAAATTTAAAAGGAATAATTTCTAAGTTGTCCAAATAATCATAAAATAAAAAATAATTTTATATATTATTTTGATTAATTTTTGAATTTCACTATTATTTTAACTTTAAATGATATTTACCTATTATTAGTACAAAATTTTATCCAAGTCCTAAAATAACCTTTCTTTAGAAGAAAATATCACCATTTAAATTTGAAAAGCAAGACAAGCATAAGAAAAGAAAAGAATGAATTAGAGTTGAATAAGGAAAGGAGAACAACAACAATAAGAAGAGAATTTACACGCGCCATAACGAGGGTGAGTTTATAATGAGTCGTATTATTATGTCCCTCTGGTTAACATTGCTTTTTCAATATTTAAAAGTTAAAAACTAGAATGCGCGAAAGGGTTTTGTGGAATAAGCCTCATAAGTTACAATAATTACGAAACGACCAATACAATCTCTGTTGGCTTGTACGGAGTACAGTGGCAGAAACGGAACGGAATCATTTGTTGAGATGAACAGTCAAAGTCAAAGCCTCTCATGTCTGTGGAAAGTCTTTTATTCTCGTTTCCTATGTTGTGCCAAACACGACGCCAGATCACTAAACAAAATTAATCTGATACATAGGATAGTCATATTTTCTTAAAAAATGCAATGATATAATTTTGATAATTTTTCAATCATAAATTTCTCGTCCAATGGAGAGATCATGATATAATTATAACAATTATCGATATTAAATAATTAGTTATACTAAAATTTTAAGGTGAGTAATGATCAAATAAGATCTTCTACTCTTTTATACCCCATGAATCGTATGATATGATCGCCAACGATAAATATAACCGATATCTATATAAATGAGATAAGAGGACTCGAATTTGAACTGTGATATCATGTTAAGTAACTAATTATACTAAAAAACCTTAAGATGTTAGAGAATTACCCGAATATAATTTTATACTTTTTAACCACATGCAAAGTCATTTGTATGTATTATGATAAAATAACAAAAATTAAGTGGAAAAAAATAGAAAATGTTGTAATATCCTGGCTATAAAAGAACAACCGGAGAGCTACTAAATTTAACAGAAGGAGGTAAGAAGCTGAGCATAGAAAGAAAGCTCGGGTGCATCTTTCTTCATTACCGAGTGTGGCTATTTATAGCCAATGTGAATTTGCAAGAAGCCAAGAACATTAAATGCATACACAAATTCTACTCCTATAAATTATAGCCCTACTATTTGATTCATTGACCACATGCATGGCAATCACTATATTATAACACTCCCCTTTGATTGTCATGATAGTGTGGATCATCAATTGCCTCGTTAAAACCTTGTCAAAGAAAAACCCAGTGGGATAAAAACTTTAACGAAGGAAAAAGAGTACAATCTCCCCTTGGAAGAAAAACATCAATCACTGGAGTTTTGTTGCAGCATATTCTTGAGTCGACGCATTCCAATGTTATGTCGCAGCTTTGCAAAGGTTGAATTTGGTAATGATTTTGTGAATAAATCTGCAAGGTTGTCACATGATTGAATTTGTTGTACATCAATTTCTCCATTCTTTTGAAGCTCATGAGTATAGAAGAATTTTGGTGAAATGTGCTTCGTCCTGTCTCCTTTGATGTATCCCTCTTTGAGTTGATCAATGCATGCAGTGTTATCCTCAAACATAACAGTAGGACTTCTCGTGATGTCCGGCAATCCACATGATTCTTGAATGTTCTTGATAATAGATCGCAAACAAACACATTCTCTACTGGCTTCGTGAATTGCAATTAGCTATGAGTGATTTGTTGAGGTTGCCACTGTAGTTTGCTTCGTGAATTTCCATGAAATGGCTGTACCGCAATATGTGAATACATATCCAGTTTGTGATTTTCCAAAATGAGGATCTGACAGATATCCAGCGTCTGCATATCCAATCAACTGAGATGTCGAGTTCTCTGGAAAGAATAACCCAAAATCAACGGTTCCACGAAGATAACGAAATATATGCTTGATCCCATTCCAATGTCTGGCCATCGGAGCAGAGCTAAATCTAGCCAATAAATTGACAGCAAAGGCAATATCTGGCCTTGTATTATTCGCAAGATACATAAGTGCACCAATTGCTCCAAGATATGGGATTTCAGGACCAAGAACTTTTTCATCATCTTCTCGTGGTCGAAATGGATCTTTATCTGGTTCTAAAGATCTAACCACCATTGGAGTAGTCAACGGATGAGATTTATCCATGTAAAATCTGCTCAAAACCTTTTCTGTATATGTAGATTGGTGGAGGAAAATTCCTGATGACAAGTGCTCGACTTGTATACCAAGACAATATTTTGTCTTCCCAAGATCTTTCATTTCAAACTCTGTCTTTAGATATATGACAGCTTCATCAACCTCTGTAGCTGTTCCTACAAGGTTTAAATCATCCACATATACAGCAATAATCACAAAACCAAATTGTGATTTTTTGATAAAAACACATGGACAAATTTGATTACTAATATACCCATTCTTTTGTAAATAACGACTAAGTCTGTTATACCACATACGACCAGATTGTTTCAATCCATACAATGATCGTTGAAGTTTAATGGAGTATATATGACGAGGTTTCTTGAACTCATCCATTTTTAATCCTTCTGGGATTCTCATAAAAATATCACTATCAAGTGATCCATATAGGTATGCAGTAACAACGTCCATAAGACGTGTTTCTAATTTTTCTTTAGATGCCATACCTAATATAAAACGAAAAGTAATTCCATCCATTACTGGCGAGTATGTCTCATGATAATCAATGCCAGGCCTTTGAGAAAACCCTTGTGCTACAAGTCGGGCTTTATATCTCACAATTTCATTCTTTTCATTTCTTTTTCTTATGAATACCCATTTATTCCCAACAGGGTTCACACCGATTGGTGTTTGGACAACAGGTCCAAATACTTCTCTTTTGCGCAATGAATTTAATTCTGTTTGAATTGCGTCTTTCCATTTTAGCCAGTCTTTTCTTTGACGGCATTCATCCACACTTTGTGGTTCAGGATCAGAATTTATGTCGACATCCAATGCCGCTGAATACACAAATACATCATCGATTATGGCTTTACTTCGATCCCATAATTTCATATCATGCACATAATTTATTGAAATTTCATGATTGTTTAATCCCGAATCTTCAGGGACGGGAATCTCTTCAGGAGATAATACCACTTCGGGGGTATTTGCTTCTTCTGGAGCATGTGCCACTTCAGGGGCAATTTTCTTTGTCTTTCTTTTTCTTGGTGCAACATCTTTCGCACCGACCGGTCTACCACGCTTCAGGCGTGGCTTTGAATCTGTAACCAATTCATTTGTACTTGATTTTTGAATTGGTATATCTACTCTAGCTGGAGTATTTACTGCAGGTATATGAGATTTAATTACATTTCTAGAATCGTTAAATGCGTCAGGCATTTGGTTTGCGATATTTTGCATATGTATGATTCTTTTAACTTCAAGTTCGCATTTACCGGTACGTGGATCTAGAAAATGTAACCCCGATGCATTCCATGTTATGTCAGGATTAACCTTATTCACATGTTTATCTCCCCCTAAGGGAGGAAACAAAGATTCGTCAAAATGACAATCTGCGTATCGTGCAGTAAATAAGTCTCCAGTTAGTGGTTCAAGATATCTAATTATAGATGTTGAATCAAAACCAACATAGATACCTATTCTTCTTTGAGCTCCCATCTTCGATCTCTGTGGTGGAGCAATCGGTACATATACAGCACTTCCGAAGATTTTGAAATGAGAAATATTAGGGATTTGACCAAGTACCATCTGTAGTGGAGAATGTTGATTATAGGCAGTTGGTCTAATCCTTATAAGATTAGCAGCATGAAGTATTGCATGACCCCAAATAGATGTAGGTAATTTGGCTTTCAATAACAACGGTCTTGCAATAAGTTGAAGTCTTTTGATAAAGGACTCGGCTAACCCATTTTGTGTATATACATGAGGAACTGGGTGCTCAACTGAAATTCCTACAGACATGCAATAGTCAACAAAGGTTGCAGATGTGAACTCACCGGCATTATCTAAACGAATTGACTTAATACAATGGTCTGGGAATTGAGCTCGCAACTTGATTATCTGGGCAAGTAATTTTGCAAAAGCATCATTACGAGTTGAGAGAAGACAAACATGAGACCATCTAGTTGAGGCATCTATTAGTACCATGAAGTACCTAAATGGACCAGATGATGGGTGGATCGGTCCACATATGTCGCCCTGTATCCTTTCTAGAAAACTTGGACTTTCAAGCTTAACTTTAGTAGGAGATGGCCGAGTAATCAATTTTCCTAAAGAACATGCCGAACATGGAAGGTCATTTTTAGAAAGAAATTTAAGATCTCTAAGAGGATGTTCGGTAGAATTCTCTATAATACGACGCATCATAGAGACTCCAGGATGACCTAATCTTTCATGCCAAAGGGTAAATGATTTTGGATCTATGAGTTTGGAAGCAATGACATTGTGTGACTCAATGGTTCTGATTTTCATCATATATAATCCTGAGGAAAGTGACTGAAACTTTTCTAAGATTTTCTTGTTGCTAGAATTAGCAGAAGTAATAAGGAGATATTCTTTACCAGCCTCAGAAGTGGTTTCGATGTGAAAATTGTTAAATCTGATATCCTTAAAACTAAGAAGATTTCTAGTGGACTTACTAGAAAATAATGCATTTAGAATATGTATGTGTGTACCATTAGGTAAGACGAAACTAGCTTTTCCAAAACCTTCGATTATATTAGATACGCCAGAAATCGTTCCAACTTGAGCTTCAGTTTTGGTTATATGGGTAAAGTATTTTTTATTTTGTAGAATCGTATGAGTTGTACCACAATCAGCAATGCATATATCTTCAGAATCCATTCTGTATATAATTAAGAAACATGATTTATTTGATAAGAACATAACACATTACATAGATAAAATAAAGCACACAGTACGCACTAGTAACTATAGTAATTCGGACCATTAATGCTTATTCCTCCGGTTACTAATAATTTTATGAAAACTAATCCTCAGCCTCCCACATGGGAGTTTCGTTAGTCTCATTAGGACCATTAACGCTTATTCCCCCGGTTGATATTATAAGAGAATCATCTAAGTTGTTGGCGAAATTGGTTTCCATCATTTCCCCTTTTGATCTTTTAGATGACTGATATAAATCAACAAGATGTTGTGGGATATAACAATTACGTGACCAATGCCCTTCCATTCCACACTTGTGACATAAATTGTTAGTTTTCCCTCCTTGTGGTGCCTTTCTTTTGCTCTGTGTTTCAGGTTGCCACTTCTGGTGACCAAAGCTATAATAAGGACGAAAATGCCCACGACCACGGCCTCGTCCACGGTAGCGACCATGGCCTCGTCCACCTCTATGCCCTTTTCCACGTACATTCTGCTGAAATGTCGTGTTATTTACTTCTGGTAAAGGGGCAGATCCCGTTGGACGGGATTGATGATTCTTAATCACCAATTCATGATTCTGCTCGGCAACAAGGAGGGTTGAAAGGAGATCCCCAAACTTGGTAAACTTGCGCTCCCTGTACATCTCGGCTAAGTTGATATTATTGGGATGAAAAGTGGATAATGTTTTGTCGATCTTTCTTTTCTCAGTAACAATCTCACCACACATAATGAGCCTAGAACTTATTTTGAATAGTGCTGAGCTATATGCCCGAACACTCTTAAAATCTTGAACCCTTAGATTAGCCCAATCATTTTCAGCTGCAGGTAGATAAACTAGTTTCTGATGATCGAACCTATCCTTTAGATTTTCCCATAAAATAAAGGGATCCTCGACTTCTAGGTACTCAGATTTTAGATCTTCATGCATGTGGTGTCGAAGGAAAATAATAGAGGTAAAATTTTCTTCAATTGTGGATGTGTTTTCTGCCTTTATTGTGTTGCCTAATTTCTTTGAACCCAAATGCAACTTTACATCTTGTACCCATGATAGATAATTCTCCCCAGAAATGTCCAATGCAACGAACGACAAGTTTGTAAGATTTGTCATTTTAATCTGAATTTAACACCAAAATTATTAACTTAAATTTTCAATATAAATATTACATACAATCCTACTGAATCTGGTGCGTTAACAAGTAAGCAATAATAAATGTGTACATCATTATTATCATCGATATTATAAATAGATCTATATATAAAATGACAAATGGATTTTCACCCGCCATACGGACGTCTGCGTATACAGGTTATCTCCAACCAATAATATATTTAAGTGGAAAATCCTGCATAAGTTAGTTAGGCACAAAAGAATTATTATCTGATAGGCAGGCAATTTATAAATCAAGGTTCCCACTATATTTCGGTATTACCCAAAATTATATGGTACCGTAAATAGGCGGTGCTCCGGCCATATGTAGTTAAAATATTAGTAGAGGGTGTAACCACGTCTACTCATATATATGTACATTTAAATAAAATTATACCTTCTCAGTTCCGGCAGGGCTTCGTGCTGATAACGTGTTGTAATATCCTAGCTATAAAAGAACAACCGGAGAGCTACTAAATTTAACAGAAGGAGGTAAGAAGCTGAGCATAGAAAGAAAGCTCGGGTGCATCTTTCTTCATTACCGAGTGTGGCTATTTATAGCCAATGTGAATTTGCAAGAAGCCAAGAACATTAAATGCATACACAAATTCTACTCCTATAAATCATAGCCCTACTATTTGATTCATTGACCACATGCATGGCAATCACTATATTATAACAGAAAACGCCTTGTCTGAAACCAAACTATATACTCGACACACGGGTTGGTTGCACTGTATTCTTTATTCGTAGCATTCTTGAGCAGCAACTATGAGTATCACTATCAGGGTTTCAAATATTCACGAAAGATATAATGTGCTCTTTACTTGGTGTGTGTAGAAAAGAGGTTAAGAGCTTTCAAAGTAAATCAGGTTTCAAGTGTGATTAATAGACTAATAATTCCACAAAGTTTGAACGCATCTAAATGTTGAACGCCAAGAATTGGCTACAATTAGAGCTTCAAATGTTGACCATACATATTAGAGTACTTTATTAGTTTATTAGTTCATCTGATGTACCTTCCTCTCTTTCCGATTTCCTCGGATGATCATTAAACCACAAAAATCGTCAGCATTGTCAAACGCAATTTTTAATTTTCGTGATAAAAATATAGTTTAAATTTTTAATAAACTGCCCAGTATAATACATGTTTAAATTTGATATTATATTAGCGTGATTTAAACCACACCGCAATACAAATTTATATATTATATATCACATTAAATTATACAAGTATATATATATATGTTAAAATCCAACTTTAAATTAAAAGTATTTTAATTGGCATTGATTTAATATCACAATTTTGTATAGAATGTTATAAACCAACTTAATAACATATGATTTCATTAGGATAACACTTTATTATAAACTAACTTAAATTCTGGGCGATGCACGGGTTCCCGTTAATATTTAAATTTTTGTTGTGAATTGATTTTGCCATGTGGTCAAATATTGTAATAGTAAGGCTAAGTTCTAGGTGTAGAATTGTTACCATATGAATTAATTACATGTCTCCTTTCACTTGCTATAAATATAACTTCAATTTGTGAATGAGAATGACACCCGAGCATTCTTTCTCTGCTTTTTCTCTTACTCATCTTGCTCTCTCTCCGATCAAATATAGTAGTTCTTTTAGCAACTCTTTTATTGTTATTATAACCGGTATTTTATAACACGTTATCAGCATGAAGCCCTGCCGAAATTGAGAAGGTATACTTTTAATTTAAATGTACATATATATGAGTAGACGTGATTACACCCTCTACATATAATTTAAATATATATATATGACCGAAGTAGACGTGGTTATATCATCTACTAATAATTTAAATATGTATGGCCGGAGCACTGCCTATTATTTTACGGTACCATTTAATTTTGGGTAATACCGAAGTATAGTGGGAACCTTAATTTATAATTTGTATAACTATCGTATAATAACTTTTTGCCCCTAACTAACTTATGCAGGATTGTCCACTTTAATTTATTATTGATTGGAGATAACCTGCATACGCAGACGTCCGTATGGCGGGTGAAAATCCATTTGTCATTTTATATATAGATCTGTTTATATTATCAATGATAATAATGATATATACATTGATTATTGCGTACATGTTAACGCATCCGATTAACTAAGATTTTATGTAATATTTACATTGATGAATTAAAATTTAATAATTTTCGTGTAAATTCAGATTTAGTATGACAAATATTACAAGCTTGTCGTTCGTTGCTTTGGATATTTCTGGCGATAATTATTTATCATGGGTACAAGATGTAAAGTTGCATTTGGGTTCAAAAAAATTAAGTGATACAATAAAGGCAGAAAATAAATCTACGGTTGAAGAAAACTTTACCTCTATAATTTTTCTCCGACACCACATGCATGAAGATTTAAAATCTAAGTACTTGGAAGTCGAGGATCCCTTTATTTTATGGGAAAATCTAAAGGATAGGTTCGATCACCAGAAATTAGTTTATCTACCTGCAGCTGAAAATGATTGGGTTAATTTAAGACTTCAGGATTTTAAGAGTGTCCGAGCATATAGCTCTGCTTTGTTCAAAATAAGTTCTAGGCTTATTATGTGTGGTGCGAAAGTTACGGAAAAAAGAAAAATCGATTAAACATTATCAACTTTTCACTCCAACAATATCAACTTAGCAGAGATGTACAGGGAGCACAAATTTACTAAGTTCGGGGATCTTCTATCAACTCTCCTCGTTGCTGAACAAAATCATGAATTGGTGATTAAGAATCATCAATCCTGTCCAACACGATTTGCCCCATTACCTGAAGTAAATAACATGTCATTCCAGCAGAATGTACGTGGAAAAGGGTATAGAGGTGGACGGGGTCAAGGGCGGTACCGTGGACGAGGTCGGAGCCACGGGCATTTTCGTCCATATAACAACTCTGGTCACCGGAAGTGACAATCTGAATCACAGAGTAAAAGAAAGGCACCACGAGGAGGAAAAACTGAAAATGTTTGTTATAGGTGCGGCATGGATGGGCACTGGACACGTAATTGTCATGCCCCGGATCATCTTGTTAAGCTATACCAATCTTCTCAAAAATCAAAAGAGAAAATGGTAGAAACAAATTTCGCCAACAATAACATAGATGATTTTCCGAGAATCACAACTGGAGGAATAAACATTAATGGTCCGAATGAACCTAACGAAACTCCCATATGGGAGGCTGAAGATTAGTTTCATATAATTACTATAGTAGTATGTATTGTGTGCTTTATTTTGTTTGAACTATGTAGTGTGTTATGTTCTTATCAAATAAATTATGTTTCTTAATTATATACAGAATGGATTCTGAAGATATATGCATTGATGATTGTGGTACAACTCATACGATTCTACAGAACCAAAAATATTTTACCCAAATAACCAAAACTGAAGCTCAAGTCGGAACGAATTCCCGCGTATCTAATATAATCGAAGGTTTTGGAAAAGCTAATTTCGTCCTACCTAATGGTACCCACATACACATTCCAAATGCATTATATTCTAGTAAGTCTACTAGAAATCTTCTTAGTTTTAAAGATATCCGACTCAATATTTTTCACATCGAAACTACCTCTGAGGCTAATAGAGAATATCTTCTTATTACTTCCGTTAATCCTAGCAACAAGAAAATCTTAGAAAAGTTTCACTCACTTTCCTCAGGATTATATATGATGAAAATTAGAACTATTGAGTCGCACAATATCATTGCTTCCAAACTCATAGATCCAAAATCTTTTACACTTTGGCATGAAAGATTAGGTCATCCTGGCGTCTCTATGATGCGCCGTATTATAGAGAATTCTACTGGTCATCCTCTTAAAGATTTTAAAGTTCTTTCCAACAATGACCTTCCATGTTCAGCATGTTCTTTAGGAAAACTGATTACTCGACCATCCCCTACTAAAGTTCAGCTTGAAAGCCCGACTTTTCTAGAAAGGATCCAAGGCGACACATGTGGACCTATACACCCATCATCTGGCCCATTTAGGTACTTCATGGTATTAATCGATGCCTCAACTAGATGGTCTCATGTTTGTCTTCTCTCAACTCGTAATGATGCTTTTGCAAAATTACTTGCCCAAATAATCAAATTACGAGCTCAATTTCCAGATCATTGCATCAAGCCAATTCGTTTAGATAATGCCGGCGAATTCACATCTGCAACTTTTGTCGACTATTGCATGTCTGTAGGAATCTCATTTGAACACCCATTTCCTCATGTACATACACAAAATGGGTTAGCTGAGTCTTTTATCAAAAGAATCAAACTTATTGCAAGACCGTTATTGTTAAAAGCAAAATTACCTACATCTATTTGGGGTCACGCAATACTTCATGCTGCTAATATTATTAGGATTAGACCAACTTCCTACAAACAACATTCTCCGCTACAACTGGTACTTGGTCAAGTTCCTAATATTTCTCACTTCAAAATTTTCGGAAGTGCTGTATATGTACCGATTGCTCCACCACAAAGATCGAAGATGGGAGCTCAAAGAAGAATAGGTATCTACGTTGGTTTTGATTACACATCTATAATTAGATATATGGAACCTCTAACTGGAGACTTGTTTACCGCAAGATATGCAGATTGTCATTTTGACGAGTCTATGTTTCCTCCCTTAGTGGGAGATAAATATTCAAATAAAGTTAATCCTGACATAACATGGAATGCATCAGGATTATATTTTCTAGATTCACGTACCAGTCAATGCGAACTTGAAGTTAAAAGAATTATTCATATACAAAATATCGCAAACCAAATGCCTGGCGCATTTAATGATTCTAGAAATATAACTAAATCTCATATACCTGCAGTAAATACTCCATCTAGAATAGATATACCAATTCAAAAATCAGATACAAAAGAATTGGTTACAGAATCAAAGCCACGCCTGAAACGCGGTAGACCGGTCGGTGCAAAAGATATTACACCACGAAAAAGAAAAATAAAGAAAGTTGCCCCTGAAGTGGCACATGCTCCAGAAGAAGCAAATACCCCTGAAGTGGTATTATCTCCTGAAGAGATTCCAGTCCCCGAAGATACGGGATTAAACAATCATGAAATTTCAATAAATTATGTGCATGATATGAAATTATGGGATCGAAGTAAAACCATAATCGATGATGTATTTGTGTATTCTGTGACATTGGATGTCGACATAAATTGTGATCCTGAACCACAAAGTGTAGATGAATGTCGTCGAAGAAAAGACTGGCCAAAATGGAAAGACGCAATCCAAACAGAATTAAATTCATTGCGTAAAAGAGAAGTATTTGGACCTGTTGTCCAAACACCAATTGGTGTGAACCCTGTTGGGAATAAATGGGTATTCATAAGGAAACGAAATGAAAAGAATAAAATTATGAGATACAAAGCCCGACTTGTAGCACATGAGTTTTCTCAAAGGCCTGACATTGATTATCAAGAGACATACTCACCAGTGATGGATGAAATTACCTTTCGTTTTATATTAGGTATGGCATCTAAAGAAAATTTGGAAACACGTCTTATGGACGTCGTTACTGCATACCTATATAGTTCACTTGATAGTGAAATCTTTATGAAAATCCCAGAAGGGTTAAAAATGGATGAGTTCAAGAAACCTCGTCATATATACTTCATTAAACTTCAACGATCATTGTATGGACTGAAACAATCTGGTCGTATGTGGTATAACAGACTTAGTCATTATTTACAAAAGAATGGGTATATTAGTAATCAAATTTCTCCATGTGTTTTTATCAAAAAATCACAATCTGGTTTTGTGATTATTGTTGTATATGTGGATGATTTAAACCTTGTAGGAACAACTACAGAGGTCGATGAAGCTGTCATATATCTAAAGACAGAGTTTGAAATGAAAGATCTTGGAAGGACAAAATATTGCCTTGGTATACAAGTCGAGCACTTGTCATCGGGAATTTTCCTCCACCAATCTACATATACAGAAAAGGTTTTGAACAGATTTTACATGGATAAATCTCATCCATTGACTACTCCAATGGTGGTTAGATCTTTAGAGCCTGATAAAGATCCATTTCGACCACGAGAAGATGATGAAGAGGTTCTTGGTCCTGAAATCCCATATCTAGGTGCAATTGGTGCACTTATGTATCTTGCAAATAATACAAGGCCAGATATTGCATTTACTGTGAATTTATTGGCTAGATTTAGCTCTGCTCCAATGGACAGACATTGGAATAGGATCAAACATATATTCCGTTATCTTCGTGGAACAACAGACTTTGGATTATTCTTCCCGAAAAACTCGACATCTCAGTTGATTGGATATGCAGACACTGGATATTTGTCAGATCCTCATTTTGGTAAATCACAAACAGGATATGTGTTTACATATTGCGGTACAGCCATTTTCTGAAAATCTACGAAGCAAACTACAGTGGCAACCTCAACAAATCACTCAGAACTCATTGCAATTCATGAAGCCAGTAGAGAATGTGTTTGGTTGCGATCTATCATCAAGAATATTCGAAAATCATGTGGATTATCAGATATCACTAGAAGTCCTACCATTATGTTTGAGGATAACACTGCATGCATTGATCAACTCAAGGAATGATATATCAAAGGAGATAGGACGAAGCACATTTCACCAAAATTCTTTTACACTCATGAGGTTCAAAAGAATGGTGAAATTGATGTACAACAAATTCGGTCATGTGACAACCTTGCTGATTTATTCACGAAATCATTACCAAATTCAACATTTGGGAAATTACGACAAAAGATTGGAATGCGCCGACTCAAGAATTTGTTTCAACAAAATTCAGAGAAGGATTAGTTTTTCAAGGGGAGATTGTACTCTTTTTCCTTCGTCAAAATTTTTATCTCACTGGATTTTTCTTTGACAAGGTTTTAACGAGGCAGTGTATGATCCATACCACAATGACAATCAAAGGGGAGTGTTGTGAATTGATTTTGCCATGTGGTCAAATATTGTAATAGTAAGGCTAAGTTCTAGGTGTAGAATTGTTACCATATGAATTAATTACATGTCCCCTTTCACTTGCTATAAATATAGTTTGAATTTGTGAATGAGAATGGCACCCGAGCATTCTTTCTCTGCTCTTTCTCTTACTCATCTTGCTCTCTCTCCGATCAAATATAGTAGTTCTTTTAGCAGCTCTTTTATTGTTACTATAGCCGGTATTTTATAACAATTTTTTATTTATCCTATCATATTACAATTTCAAAATTATTTATATAAATATATAATAATAAATTAAAAATAATAATAATATGATAACCCGTGGTCGTATTTTAGTAGGATAAATATACTATATCTGGTAGTTTAACAATTTATTAGTTTAGTGGATATATAACACTACTTTTTTATTTATTTTTAATAATATAAAAAATTGTGGTTGTAGTTTAGTAGGATAAGTAGATCATGTGTGTGGTAGTTTAATAATTTAATAGTTTAATGGATATATAATACTATTTTTTTAATAACTAAAATTAGGGAATAACCATTGAACCAAATTATAGTTCATTCCGGTTATTATAAATAAAAAATATAATTTATATTATCCGCTTCTTTAATTTGGTTATTTATTAACCATGTCTTCAGCGAGAAGGAGAATTTGAGAACCAAGGGAATCGATAAAGGTGACTCAGGCAGGGCGAGCATGTCCTAGCAGCGGCGGTTCTATAGACAAATAATTGTAGAGTATATATTTTTATATCAATTAAATGAATATGAATAGAAAAAGTAGAACTTGACTTTAATATTAATTAGTTTATTAAATATATTATTTAGGATAATTAAGTAATTTCAGCAAGTACCGACCGACCGACTACCAAACTTTAAATGTTTTGTCTATTATAATATAGTGTATAGATTGATGTGGAAGTTTATTATTATTATTATTATTATTATTATTATTATTATTATTATTATTTTAAATCATATGTTAGTCTACTTTGTTCGGTTCATTTTCTGAAATAACAAACTTATATATTTTTTATTTGAATGATTTTTTATATATAATTAAACCGTAAGTATGGTGCGATTTATGCCATTTCTCAGTCAGAATACCAAGGTAATATGAGAATTAGCGGAGGCCTGCTGAGTGCTATTTTGCTAAGCTAATAATTTGAAACCCAACGTGAAAAAAGTTCAACTTAAATGTAATCACTAGAAAAAAAATTACTTTTAGCGTTGACCAGAATGGGCTTTAAATGTCGATTTTTCAGCGTAGATATGAAGGACACGCTAAAATAGAATTAGAGTTAGAAACTTTATTTTGGAACAAGAAAGAATGTAGCATATGAAGGGGATACAAAAATAATTTTGAAGTTGAAGTTTAATTTTAGCACTAAAAATGTATTTTTTTGGTGCCAAATAGTAATTGGACATAGCCCTTATAAAAGGAGAAAATAAAAGTTTATATTTGAAAGAAATCACACCTGCAATTTATCTCAATCCCCAATAGTAGAGCCTAATAATTCCAAGGTTTGATGATGAGAATTTTGTAGGTGTGATGATTAAAAAATGAATATTACGATATAGTAATTGATATATATGATTACACGGAGGCTAGATTCGAGAGGATAAACGTAATGTACATTGGCATGTGAATCGAGATTTTTATACTAATTACTTATCACATTTATTTACACAATAACATGCATGAACTCATCTGCAATGGCATTGTTGGCATTGTTGATACAGCATGAACCAGGTAATCTCTTCTAGAACTAACATGTCAATCTTCGTTTATTCCTCAACTTGTGAAAAACATAATATACAACCAAAATCATTCTAATAACCCCATTAGAACTAGTAGGGATTTATAAAGAAAAAGAAAAACCAACTTGTTTTTCAAGATTAGCAGAGACTCTGAAGAAAATATCAGTTGATTTTACTAGCCGTCCTTCATTCTGTCCAACTACGTAGTCTTAAATCTTCAGTCTAAGCCGGGTACAAACAAATTCAAAATAATAAACATATAATCAAATAGGTTCAACCACGAAGAACAAAAGTTACTGTTTGTACAATATAAATTGAGAACCTTTTTTCCCAGCAAGATCTAATAAATATAACATCTTTATGGTTGATGAGAGTTTTTTTTAACAATTGGATCTTGGAGAAATACAGTGAAGGTGTGGCTGTACTGATTAATTGAGTAAAGGAGAGCACACCAAAAAAAGGTGTTGGGGAATCTGCTCTGGCAGCTAAACTTGAGCATAGCAGCTGTCTCCAACTTTTTTCAACAAAATTAAGACACACCCACAATGTCTCACCTCCTGTAACTGACTAATTACACATGCGGCTGTTTCTGTTGTCTAAACATTGCCTTCATCATTACTTCTTTTACCTTTAAAATTTGATCACCACTTCTAAGTTCTAAGTTCTCTATACCTAAAACCCATAATGGCCATTTGGGACAAATCCTACTTACATTTTTCAAGTACTTGTGTGATTTAATATCCAAACATCCAACATATCACCGTTTATAGAGACGAAACACAAAAATAACACCGACACAACTTAAATAAGCCAATCTGACCCAAAATGACTCGATTTAAGAACCCGAGCACAATCACAAACTCGAATTTGCCACCCTATTTCAACATAGATGAGCAATCTCAAACCCAAGCATTAAGCAAGGTAGACATCTACAATTAAGTTAGCAAAGATAGTACACATCTTTACACATTCCAAAAAGTTGCTGCCCTTAAGAATAAGCATACAACCTGTCTGCAATTCTTGTCATAAGATAACCATATTATAAGATAGCACTGTTAATTTGGCTTACATTAGGATACTTACAGGAGCTAATGCGGGCATAGACCAAAATCATAAGCATGCCAGAGCATTAACAAAGAGCAGCTAATCTCAACTGACAAGCCCACCTTGCTACAACAACTCCTCGTGGTAAAGGTGAAGCCCAAGTCCAAAACGTGCACAGGCCCGACGAAATGCCATTCCTTCTGCTTTCTGCACAGGATCTCCATACCCCACTGCCTCGTTTACAGATGCAGTGCCAGTGGATTCACGAAAGATCTAGTTAAATTAAGAAGACAAAGTCCAAAACGAAGTTAGCAAATAATCATAAAACTTTTAGGTTATAACTAACGATTTAATTAAAATACGAACCAACTAAGAGACTGAATCAAGGCACAGTTGCGATTTTGTCATATCTGTGTACCGACAACACTTGCCTTTTACCAATACTTTCGATAGTAATCAACCAGGTCAGATATTGATAATACTAACAAATCTTCATTAGAAACTGAAGGATCTATAAACTAAAGCACTACATATCCTTCGTTTTTACATATTTCATCTCATTTTATATTTTCAAATAACATTTTCCCGTGACATTCTGAAAATGTTTGAAGTTGGTCATACATCTGTGTTTGGACAACAAATGACCAGATTTCTGGACACAACAATTTTCGAAGATACCAAACTGTGATCAGATTAACATCTCCTCTTAAAAGCCACTCTAAAAAGTTTTTTCCCATTCGTATGATGTATGAAGTCATAATACGCGTCAAAACAGTCCCAGGGCTCTTGCATGTTTATAAGATTTCATGTAAAAGCTACAGAGGTAATTTATGAGATGTGATGTACTGACTACTGATTGTTCTATTTTTTTTGGGGGGAGGGGGGAATCAGATTTCCAGACAAGTTATTAACATTAGCGACGGAAAACCTTTGCGCTATAACAGTAACGGTTTGTTTGTAAACATAGAGCACGGCAGCACGCAACAAGACAATGTTTATTAAATATGCTATTATGCAATTAAGCATGGAGGTGAGTATATACCTCTGCATCAGTCCCATAGAGCGTTACACGATAAACAACAGATACAGATTTTCCATCAGCGGAATAAGTGATGCTCCGTACTTCACCAGACCATTCTGCAATAAGTGATTGAAATATTTTGATCAAAAACACCAAAACTGACTTGGTAACACAGGCGTACAATGACATGTAGGTTTAATGACATACCCGGGGCATGCAAGTTTAGAATTCTATTTACAATATGCCTGCAAAGAAAAAACATTGTGAATATTCATTTTAGTGTCCAATCAAACTTAGTTCACTTTATTTAAGATCATAGCAGATATAGCAGCTTTAGGGATCATAAAGCAACAACTTAAACCAAACTCAGATTTAAGTTATCAATATATTCCAAAATCAGGCTACATAAACACATGACATATTGGTTTCTTAAAAACAAGGTATATCATAGTTGCGCAAAAGCGTGCTTAGTCTCTCTATTGAGCCTGAAACACAGTTTGAACCCGAGTTGTTGCGTTGCTTTGAATAGTCTCAACAACTTATAAGAAGCACTGCTTAATTAGTGATAAACGGGAAGGGGGAAGCTAGCGCTTTTGAGAACAAGGAGCTGACCAAATCTGATCTATTTTTTAATACATGCCCGGAAATTTTAATCATTAATCATAAATAAGATTTTTATACTCTTCTTGTAGACAAAGATATTGTTTAAGAATGAGCACAAATTAATGTAATTAGTATTTAAATTTTTTTTACAAATATAAATCAGAGTTTTGCATTGTGACTCCATACTCCTAAAACTTGTTTGTCTTGGGCAATGTAAATTTCTACTTAATTATGTTAGTCATTACATACTATGATATATATCGGGTTTTTTTTCTTAATCGCGCTCCTGTCGATGAAAAGAGCTTCGCAGCTTTGGGAGGACCTTGATCAGTTGATCTTTTCAAATATGACAGCTATATGGTATCTTAAACTCTGAGATGGTTGTCACTTGTCTTGATAATGTTAAGCTTAATGCCTTAACCTACTCCCATTGCTAACTATTATCATTTTGCTAAATCAAACCATATTAACTAACAAGGGAAAAAACATAAAATTCTATCCATTATTAGGTAGTTTCATAAATCGGACAAACGGAATCACTAAAAGATTCAGTGACATCCCTCCATAGAAGTGTGGTACATACGACATGTATATATCTGCTCAAGGAGACGAAAGTGAACTACTACATAGTCCACATTCACCGCTAAAATGTGACAGGTTCTCCTTGACAATCATCAACAGGATTCAGCTAGATTAATTTCTACAATTGTCACACACGATTATTTTAACATGAGCGCTTGTCATACTTTGTCGTCCTCTTCTTAGATTTGTACAGATACCCATACCAATAGCTTGTATTTTTAACCATCATCATATAGAAAACCAACACACTATGTCTAGTATTAGTTTCTTTTTGCAAGGCAAAAATTCATTCTTAGTTACTCAATATTCCAATTCAGAGTAAACCTACATACATTTTTTATTTGGGCTCATAATATAAGCTAGATTGTCACACCTTTACCAAACCTAGCACCCTCGACATCTCATCAACAAAAAAATGAATATCCCCTAGGCTAAAATGCTCAGAATTGTCTAGCCTAAGCAAAATAAAAAAATTAATAAAAAAGGTACCAAATTCTGATAGTGGCACCGGAGCACCCCCAGCAAGCAATATTCCAATGTACTACATATAAATAAACATCATAGCTTATTATAGCTTAGCTAACAACCATACAATCACATATACTACTCTGCACCAAGCTCAAATTCTAAAAACCCGTTAATCTTGCAACTCTTAAATTTAAAACCACAAATAAATCAAACCCGCATATTCAATCTCAAAAAGATAAAAACAACTCACATCTTAAAAAAACAAGAAAAATGATATACAAAAACACAACAAATAAATAAAAAATATCTTAAAAAGCGAAATAAATAAAAGAGGTATATAAATACCAAGGGATGTATTTAACGGAAAAGCCATTAGGTTCAGTGCGAAGTTTAACAAGAGAATCAGGGACTCTCTTGTTAATCTCTTTCAGTATTTCTGACAGTGGTCTGCTTATTCCTGATGTCGGAACGCCGTCGTTGTACTCAGGTAATGACACTTCTGCTTTCTCTTCTTTCACCTTTTTTCCGGCGAACGTCCGGTATATTTGATGGTGAAACGGTGCCGGAGAAAAGGTTTTAACGGCCGCGCTTGATTTTATTAGGGAACGAAACGCCATTTGACTTGGTTTTGTGACGGCACTGTCTAAACCCACTGCGTTTTAAGGGTTTAAGACAATTATCATTGAGGCGTTTGGGTAAAGTGGAAGTGGGGAACTATTTATTTCCTTTCGTTTTTTTTGTCGAGAATGAAAAATTCATTCATAAAATTTCGAAATACAAAAGTGTATATCTTCCAGTCAGCAAGTTCATAATCTAATCGAAAGGCACCTAAATTATCTCCGGACATTTAGACAATAAAAATTTAATGTATGAAATAGATAACCGAGGAAAAAGAGTGCCCTCTATAACTCACATTTATACAAAATTAATAATAGGGTTAAATCTCAAAGTGGTCATTGAACTAAAGAGCATATATCATAAAACTCACTCCACTTATCGGGAACTCATTTGTATCACTATAGTAACAAGTAATGATAGAGCCGTTAGTCAGCTCCATTGACCTAACAAATTTTTTTTTACGTTAAGAGACTTAAACATGTATTGACGTGGCACACGTGATATGATACGTGGCTTCCAAGAACCCTGCTAAAATATATTAACTGAATTAAGCACACAAACATATATATATATATATATATATACATTTATATATACACACAAAAATGAAATTTAAACAATTTTGAATACTCGGAAGAAGAGAATGAGTTGCAAAATGGGTTTGATGCATAATCAACATAGATGGTATGTGTTTATAACATAATATTTGTGATGTTTTACATGTTATTAACAGAGTGAGCCATGTCCTTTTTGCTTCTGTGTACATGATCTTGACTTATTCTTTTCTTAATATATTTTTTGTGTTTTAGTAACTTTTTCATTTTCATTTTTATATCCAAATTATATTGTTTATTTTTTAAAAAAAATCACTTATCTCCAAGTAATCTAATGTCAAAAGTTATTAATGTTAGAATTAATTAAAAAATATGAACAATTCTTTTTGTTTCTTTCATTATTAATAATTAATTCAACATTTTTTTTGAATTTTATAAATTAAAAGAAAATTATAGAAATATATATATATATAATCAATGTTAATTTTTTAAAATAAACCTGAATATTTTTGTAAATTAAAAAATAAGAATTTTTATTGTCATAATTCTTTTTTTAAAATTTTGTGACCAATTTATAAATTTAGAAAAAACAATTAACATATTTCTAATTTTAGAATATTATATAAACTTTTTATAAAATTTGATTGAAGCATTTTGAGTTTTAAGAAATAAAATTGATTTGATATTAAAAGATTGAAAACAACAGGGACCTTCCATGTGGGTTACGTCATTCCAGCTATTACTTTTGTCAAAGTCAATGTTTCTTCCGTCAAGTCAAAATGTAAGGTTAACGGTGTTATCATTACTTTCAACTAGTGGTGCAAATAAGACGCCAATAACTAGGATGAGTTTTTTGATATGTGCCTTTCAGTTTAGTGACTACTTTGAGATTTAACCCATTAATAATAACTATTGTTTTCCGATAAGTACAAGAAACTCTCGTATCATCATTTTGAAACTAAATTATTATGTGCTTTAAGATCCCTTGTTAGATTATTGTGACATAAAGTCTGAAAAAAATCCAAAGTACACTCTCCCAATCATCCTGAAAATAAGAATAAATGAAATAAGAAAAATATATTAAAAATAAAAAAGAATCTACATAATAATACGATATTAAAATAAAATAAAATCTAACCAAACTATATATTTGGTTAGACATAAACTATTTCTAAATATACTAAAATGCAAGAAACAAAAAATTTCAAAAAAAAATTCAAAAATCGAATTGCATTTAACTATTTGCACTGTTGGAAAAAACCTGACCCCGGAGTCGGTCGGTTGAGGATTTAGAATTAATCGAAAATCGAGAATTAATAGGAAGTATTAATTAAAAAAGTCAGATATATTTTAATATTATTATTTGATATATTATTTATATTATTATATCTATATAATAGATTAACATGGGTCATTGGTGATTGGTTAACATTTTTTTGTATATAATAGGTGAGACAAATTATTCATTTTAAAATATCTAAATTACTCTTATATTAGTGACGCATTAAAAAATTGTTCCTCATAAGAATCGAACCTTAATGTGACTATTGCTCTGCTCTGCACATTATCATACTACTAGGTCACTCCGCCAAATATTGCATTGGTAAGACATTTTATTTCATTTAATTAGTGAAACGATTTATTAAATTTAAAATGTCTAAATTACGCTTATATTTGTGATGCATTAAAAATTATTTTTCATGAGAATCGAACATTGATATTACTATTGATCCACACTTTAGCATACCATAACCATGTGAATCGTGCACGTATTAGGTGTGCTTATGTGTTTGTTTAAAGAATAAATATTTGGTACCGATAATTCTTAATCATTTTTTTTCTTTTAACATTTTGTACTTGGTATTATATTATTATACAGTATAAGTTAGTAATGTAAAGTAATTAATATTTTATTAGATTCTAAATTCATCTGAAATTTTAACCATTTTACTCCATGTTTATTAGTTATTAATTATTTTAAAAAAATTGTTAATAGGAATCGAACTCGTATTAATTAGTTTATTCAACTTTATAGCATTGTTCCACTGAAACATATGTGTCTTCATCGAAACACATAATATGACTGTGTGATATGAATGGATCAATATTTAAAATTTAATTATTGAAACTATTTAATTATTTTTGTCATATTTTATTTTTACATTTACAGATTTTGATGGTACAATATTGTAGTATGAATTAATGATCTGTATCATATGTAATCAACTTTTACACTTCTAAATTATTCATATTAGTAAAATAATATCAGTAGTTAGTCTTTTTAATAGACAATTTTTTTAATGTCACTTTCAGTATTGATGCTTGATTGACTAAAATTAAATATTAATCGTTTGTCATTAAGTATATAATAATCGGATCACGTGACCATCAATCATGTATTTGTAATCATATATACGATACATAAGTGTGTGTGCACGTATGCCGCGTAATGGAGAAATGATAATTTAATGATTGCAACGTATCAAATAAAATTAAATATAAGGATTTGACAAATGTTCGCAAATACCTAGACAAATCATAATTATTCGATATGTATTTAAGTTATAATTTGTGATATGAAACACATTTAAGAATTATTTTGCCTACTATTTTTAATTCTCGTATGAATGTGCATTACTAAATTATGCACTAATTGAAGTAAAAATATTATAATAACACATATCATAAATGAAAAAAATGATAAAAATAATAAAAATATATTTCAAACACATTGATACACAATTTTCTACCAGGGCTATGTGTTAGGAATATGTTGTGTACTTGATGATAAACTAAACAAAACACCTTAGTAGATTTAACTTAGTGAATTTTGTAGCACCCAACGGATGATCAATTATAGTCCCGACGGATGATTCAATATAGTCCCGACGGATGACTAATTGATATCCACCGGGTGAGTAGCTTATGTAACAATAAGTAATGTAGCACATTTCTGCAAACAACTTTATGTAGATTTTGTAGTAGCATATGAGTTATGTTGATTACTAGTAGATATGCAGAATAGGTTGATTAATTGTAAATATTAGATGTCTTGTAATTCTGCATAAATGAAATGGAGTCAAGTGTCAAATAGCTACTCGACGGATGATCAACATAGCTACCCGATGGATGATCAACAAGGCTATCCGACGGATAACAAGCATTTACCTGACGGATGATCAATTCAAATATATGTATATGTTAACAGTGACAATACAGTCACATGCGTTGGGTGTTTGCAAAAGGAATGTGGCGGCCTGTTTAGCAGGGTTTTGAGAACAAAGAAGTATTACCATTTCCATGCTATTATGAAGTTATTCAAAGATGCTGGAATAGAGTAATGAAGCAGCATGGAGTTAGACTTGATAGGTTTTGTTTTATTATCCTGTCTTATTACCATGTAAACTTGGTGATATATAAACAAAGTGTAACTAGTAGAACAAACAACGAAGCAAACACATTTAGAAGAGAAATAGAAAAGGCTGTAACTGTTAAGAATTTCTCTGTAGTTTGTTTGTTCACTTGTAAAAGCAGCTGTGAGCTATTCAAGCTTCACAAAGTTCTCTTAATATATATATATATATATATATATATGGTGGATAGATTCAAATCCACTAGAAAGTTTAAAGACTCGTATTTTTATTACTTGTGTTTTAATTTATATAATTCTTTCATTCCACACTTTGCAAATCAAACACTTATATATTATTGAGTTAGAACAGTTTTAAAAATCTCAAAAAGAAGCCAAAATTATATTCAACCCCCCTTCTTTAATTCTTGTTGTATTGTTAGGGAATAACAATTGGTATCAGAGCAAGCTCTTGAAGTACAAAGAGTTTAAAGATCACAACAAACAGCAAGATGAACAAGAAGGATGTTGGAGTTAAGATTCCATTTCTGGACAAAGACAACTATCAACACTGGAAGGTGAAAATGCACCTACATCTCCTCTCTCAAGATGAGGCCTATGTGGATTGCATAGAGAGAGGTCCTCATGTACCAATGAGAGCTGCAACAGGCAATGAACCATCTGTTCCTAAGCCTAGGCATGAATGGTCAAATCCTGATATTGAGCAAGTCAGGATAGACAAGAAGGCCATGAATATATTGTTCAGTGGAGTTGATGGTGATATGTTTGATAACATCATTAACTGCAAAATAGCCAAGGAGGTTTGGGACACAATTCAAATTATCTGTGATGGTACTGAGCAAGTAAGGGAGAATAAGATGCAACTGCTAATTCAGTAATATGAGCACTTTCATTGTGAAGATAGTGAGTCTCTCACTGACATTTTTAGTAGATTTCAAAAACTAATTGATGCTCTGAAGTTGCATGGAAGATTCTATCAGACAAAAGACTCCAATCTCAAGTTCCTTAGATCTCTTCCAAAGGAATGAAAACCAATAACAGTCTCATTGAGAAATTCTCAAGACTACAAGGAGTTTATCTTGGAGAGACTGTATGGCATCCTGAAAACTTATGAGCTTAAAATAGAGCAAAATGAGAGGATGGAGAAAGGAAGGAAGAAAGGAGGGTCCATAGCACTGGTTGCTGAGTTAGAGAAAGAGAAAGAGATGAATGTAGAAGCTGTTGAGTCTACTTCAAAGGCTTGTGAGAATAAGGGTAAAGGGCTGGTAGCTGAAAATGAAGACAATTTGAGCCAAAATGACATGGATGATATTGATGAGCATTTAGATTTTCTTTCCAGAAGATTTTCCAAGCTCAAGTTCAAAAAGAACTTTGGAGCAGCCAAGCCAAATAGAAACATGGTGGATAAATCTAAATTCAAATATTTCAAATGTGGCTTGGCAGGGCACTTTGCCAGTGAGTGTAGAAAGTCAGATTCCAGTAAAAAGAAGTTTAAACCCGTTGATTATAAACAGAAGTATTTTGAGTTGCTCAAGCAAAATGAAAGAACTTTCATTACACAAGAAAATGACTGGGCATGCTGATGGTTTGGATGAAGATGAAGATGTGAGCTATGTCAATCTAGCCCTGATGGCCAAGTCTGATAAAACAGAAACAAGTTCTTCAAGTAATCAGGTAATCACCACTAACCTAGCACATTTATCTAAAGCTGAGTGTAATGATGCCATAAATGACATGTCCACAAAATTATATCATTTGTGTGTTACACTTAAGTCTCTCACCAAAGAAAATGCTAAAATCAAAGAAAATAATTTGTTTTTAAGTGAGAGGAATAATGTGCTAGAATCTCAGTTTATTGAATTTGAAAAATTGAGAATTGAGTGTAAGATTGCTAAGGATGAATTAACTGAGTCCTTGAAGAAAGAAGAGATCTTAAAGAAGCAGTTTGAACGAGAACAAGAAGTGATTAAAGCATGGAAATCATCCAGAGATGTCCATGCCCAAATCACTAAAGTTCAAGATATTGAGTCCTTTTGTGATGCATACTGGAAAAAGAGTAAGGAGAAGATGAAATCCAATTTGGTTGAAGGATTGCTAACAGATGTGGACTCGACGGATGATGAGAGTCATCCATCGGATAATCAAAAGGATTATCCGTCGAGTGACACAAATCCTCATCCGTCGGCTGTAAGCAAACCTGTGAGCAAAGCCAAGCTGGCCAAGCTGAATGAGAAATATAGATCAGTTTCCAAAAACTTTGTTTAAGGAGAATCAAGTCAAGTGAAGAAGGAGAAGAAAGTGAATGTTGGTCATCAGTCCATCAAGCAATTGAATGACAGATTAGAAAAGATAGAGGTTAAAATAAAAATTAAAAAGAAAAATAATAGAAATGGGAAAGTAGGGATTAGCAAACATAACAACTACACACCCGATAAGTATGCTCCAAGAAAAATCTGTGTTAAGTGTGGTAGTGTTAATCATTTGTCTGTTAACTGCAAACTTGCCATGCCTACTCATATATCTGTACCCTCTCCTTTTCCCACCATGAATGCCATGCCTTCTATGCCTGTGAATGCTATGTCTGCTCAGAATATGAATGCACAATTTGCTAATATGCCATTTGCACCTAATCCTTATTATACTGCATTTAGTATGCCACAAATTCCATTTATCATGCCTTACTGGAATAACATATTTACAAACATCATGCCTTTTCCTGTTAATCAAAATGTGCATGATAATTCTGTTTTAATGACTGGTTTCAAAGGTCCAAATCAAATGACTAAGGATGAATCAGAAATTTCCAAGTCAAATGAGGTCAAACCTAAGAAACCAAAGAAGAAAGCTAACAAGGCAGGACCCAAGGAAACTTCGGTACCAAAAAAATCAACTTGATTTGATTTTGATGTGTGCATGGAAACATAAAGAATCTTTGGTACCTATATAATAGTTGTTCAAGGCACATGACTGGAGATTCTACCCTGCTCACAGAGTTCAAGGAGAGAGCTGGCCCAAGTATTCCCTTTGGAGATGACAGCAATGGTTATACTGTGGGATATGGCTTGATTTCAAAAGACAATGTCATCATTGAGGAGGTTGCCCAAGTGGATGGTCTCAAGCATAATTTGTTGAGTATCAACCAGCTTTGTGATAAGGGCAATTCTGTAACCTTCAACTCAGAAGCCTGTGTTGTGACAAATAAAAGGAGCAACAAAGTGGTTCTCACTGGTGTGAGAAGAGGAAATGTGTATCTAGCCGACTTCAACTCGTCAAATGCAGAATCTATTACTTGTCTTCTCAGTAAAGCAAGTCAAGATGAAAGTTGGCTATGGCACAAGAAGCTGTCCAATCTAAACTTCAAGACCATGAATGAGCTTGTCAAGAAATAATTGGTTAGAGGTATTCCTCAAGTAGAGTTTTCTAAGGATGGACTGTGTGATGCCTGCCAAAAGGGAAAGCAGATTAAAGCATCAATCAGAAAGAAGCTTGATTCAACAATTGAAGAACCTTTGCAATTGCTTCACATGGATTTGTTTGCACCAGTCAATATGTTGTCCATCTCAAGGAAAAGATTTTGCCTAGTTATTGTAGATGATTTCTCAAAGTTCTCTTGGACATATTTCCTAAAGTCTAAAGATGAGGCTAGTGAAATCATTATCAATCACATAAGGCAAGTCAACAATCATCCTGATTTTAAAGTAAGGAGAATCAGGAGTGATAATGGAACTGAGTTCAAGAATTCCATGATAAGATCATTTTGTGAAGAGAATGGGATAATGCATGAGTTTTCTGCAGCAAGAACTCCACAACAAAATGGAGTAGTGGAAATAAAGAACAAATCTCTTATTAAGCTGCAAGGACAATGCTTGAAGAATCAAAGTTACCAACATATTTCTGGGATGAAGCTGTGAACACTGCCTGCTACACTCAGAATATTTCTTTGGTGAATCAAGCAAAGTGCATGCCACCATACCAATTGTTCAAGAACAAGAAGCCAACTCTAAATTTTCTTCATGTCTTTGGCTGCAAATGTTATATCTTGAGAAGTCAGACTGATCAACATGAGAAGTTTGATGCTAAAGCAGATGAAGGAATTTTTGTTGGATATGCTGTGGGAAAAGCATATAGAGTCTACAATCTAAGATCCAACATTGTTATGGAATCAATACATGTTGTGTTTGATGATAAAGAGATTGAAGGACTGCAAGATGAAGATTCTCATGAAAGTCTCAAATTTGATAATGTGGAGATGGTTAGTGATGATAGTGATGATGAAAGTGATCAGAAAACAATGGCAAAGGATAATGCAGAAAAATCTACTACAAATGAAGCACAAAATTCAACATTTGTCGAGTTACAAAATGCTTCATCCGTCGGGAGATAATTTGCCTTATCCGTCGGGAGACAATCAAGCACCAACTGTCGGGTCATCGAAAGAAGCTGAAAGTTCAGAATAGATCACTTACAGAAAATTCTCCTTTCTCAAATCAAAGATTCACAAACTCAGGGAGTTTCTAATAATCAAAACTCAGTCACACATCAAGACAACAATGAGGCCTCTACATCTAGAGCTAATCTACCTCAACAAAGAAAATGGACAAAAGATCACCCCTTTGATCTCATCATTGGTGATGTGTCTTCTAGAGTTCAAACTAGGAGAGCAACTCAAGAAGAATATCTATACAGAAGCTTCCTATCTAAGGAAGAACCAAAGAAGGTATAAGAAGCTTTGTTGGATCCTGATTGGATTTTAACTATGCAGGAGGACCTAAACCAATTTGAAAGGAATAAAGTATGGAAGCTGGTACCCAAGCCTAAAGGAAAGAATCCAATTGATACCAAATGGGTATTCAGAAACAAGATGGATGAAAATGGCATAGTAGTAAGGAACAAAGCTAGATTGGTTGTGAAGGGCTATTGTCAACAAGAAGGAATAGATTTTGATGAAACTTTTGCTCCTGTTACAAGACTTGAAGCCATCAGAATTTTCTTAGCCTATGCAGCTCATGCCAATTTTAAGGTCTATCAAATGGATGTCAAAAGTGCTTTTCTGAATGGAGATTTGGAGAAGTCTATGTTAGTCAGCCTCCTGGTTTTGAAGATCCAAATTTCTCAAATCATGTCTACTATCTTTTGAAAGCACTTTATGGACTGAAGCAAGCACCTAGAGCCTGGTATGACACTTTATCAAAGTTTCTTTTGGAAAATCACTTCACAAGAGGTACTGTTGATAAAACGTTATTCTTTAGAAATGTTAATGGCTCTAGTATACTTGTTCAAATTTATATAGATGATATTATATTTGGCTCTACAGATGAAAAACTTTGCAAAAAGTTTGCCAAATTGATGCAAAGTAAGTATGAAATGAGCATGATAGGAGAACTAACTTACTTTCTTGGTTTAAGTTAAGCAAGTTAGTGATGGAATATTCATTAGTCAAACTAAATACATTCATGATCTTTTAAAGAAGTTTGAACTAATGGATTGCACATCTGCAAAAACTCCCATGGCCACTACAACTAAGTTTGAATTAAACACTACTGAAAAGTCTATGGAAATTTCAAGCTATAGGGGCATGGTTGGCTCACTTTTGTACTTAACAACTAGTAGGACATATATAATGTTTGCTACTTGTCTTTGTGCTAGATTTCAGGCTGATCCTAGATAATCTCATTTAGTAGCTATTAAGAGAATTTTCAGATATCTCAAGGGAACACCAAAACTTGACATTTGGTACCCTAGAGATTCTGGTTTTGATCTAACTGGTTATTCAGATGCAGATTATGCAGGTTGTAAAATAGACAGAAAAAGTACAACAAGAACCTGTCAATTTCTAGGGAACAAGCTTGTGTCCTGGTTCAGTAAAAAGCAAAATTCAGTTTCTACTTCTACAGTTAAAGCTGAATATATTGCTGCTGGTAGTTGCTGTGCACATATTTTGTGGATGAAAAACCAATTGTTGGTGTAACATCCGGGATATCGCGTGTAATTATTTTTATCAATAAATAACTTTATATGATTATTATGTGATTTTTGGTGAATTATCTGATGATTGGTGTGGATATGTGAATGCTTATATTTGATACAGTATAAGTATGTTAATTTTATTATGACCAGAATAAAATATAGATAATTATGGAATTTTTCTGGTAATTTTTGGACTGTTATATGATTTTATACTGATTTGTGAATTAATTAATTATTTTCTGAATAATTACAAAATTATTTTATAAAGCCGGGAATCGTCCGACTTCAACCGTTTTTACGTTTTTACAAACCGAAACTCTTCCGTAAACTCCTTCATAACCTAATCTGGTAATTCCGGACATTTTCCGTATTTTGACTTTTTCGATCCGGATTACGGTTTGACCCGTGCGCGGCCCGACGCAAGATTTTCGATACGATAATCATTTCGGTGAATAAAAAAAACCCGTATTCTCGAAAGACGGGATATTATTATGTTATTCTCATATATAATGTTTTATAAGAAGCATGGTTTGGATAATTATCCAATACGGGTATCAAATCGGATCGTTTTTGCAGTTACTTAGCGGCTAAGTAACTAATTTAACGATCCAAAATGATCCAACACGATCCAATATTCCATAAATATATATAGCCCTTTTATTATTTTATTTTATTCGTATAATCATAACCAGTCAGTAAAATCCCGTAAAATACAGAGAAAATGTCGAATTCATGTCGCGTTCTTGAAAATCAAACGCACGAACGAAGGCGTTATCGAACTCCGATTCAAGCGTGCAATATATCAAAACGAAGCTCTCGAAAATACCTTTCTGAATCAATCAACCATTTTAGTGCAGAAATAAGGTGATTTTCTGATTTAATTATTTTATTTCAAATTATTTATAAATTAAAATATGAATTTTTGTTCTTGATGTTATTTGTATGATTTGATGGCATAATCATGTAGATCTTTTCTTCCTGGTCATTTTGCTATATTATATGTCAAAAACCAAGTTCAATAACATAGAGAAAATGATGTTTGATTCTTGAAAATGAAAATTAGGGTTCTTAATATGAATGTTCTAAATCAAAAATTGGGTATTTCTTTGTTAAGGTTTATTGGTTGAAATTAATGGCACCATGTTGTAGATCATTTAAAAACAAATCGATTGGTATAAACGTGATGAACAGAGGGTTTCTGGAACGGGTTGGCCGGAAAATCGGGCTGGGCGGCGGCATAATTTTCAGGCCCGTTTTCCGGTTGATTCGTTCGTTGTTTGATCGATTTGATAATAGGGTCGTGTTTTTTGGAAGCCTAAGGATCATTCCCTGTGAATTTGGTCCAGTTCCGGGTTGGTTTTCCAGTCGCCGGAAAGCTCGGTGGTCGCCGTTAATGGCGACCAACCGGCGGCGACTCACCGGAGAAGGTGACGGGGAAGGAGGGGCGACAATTGCAGATTGATCCCTAATAGTTTCATTTGTTTACAAATTCTATATTCCTATTTTAAAAATCTACAAAAACATGATTTCTGTTTACTTTATTTTAAAAATGATATTTCTATTATTTTAAAAATCCGAAAAAATTGTTTATTTAATTATTTTTAAATTCAGAAAATTGTTTTAATTATTTATTTATTCAAAAATAAATCGTAATTAGTTTATTAATTAATTTTATTTAGTTTTTAATTATTTTAATTAATTAATTAATTTATAATTAATTAATTAATTAATTATTAATTAAGTTTAATTGATTTAATAATTAGATTTAATTATTTAAAATTGATTTAAAAATTCCGAAAAATAGTTTTGAGCTTTGAAATTTTTTATTTTAAATTATTTTCAAGACTCGATAATTATTATGAAATTATTTTAACGTCAGATTCGGGCGTTCGAACCCTATTATTTAATTATAAAATAATTCGAAGACCCATTTTAATTCCAAAAAATGTTCAAAAATTAATATTAAATACCTGGAAGATAATTTTAACCCCGAATCTTCTTTGGAAAATTATTTTGATCAAATACCTTACGTGTTATGTGCTACGTGCTCACTGATTGATGCGTTATATGCCTATTTGGTTGAGATTTGACTGTTTTAGTCATAACTTTCAATCCGTAAATCAGATTTGGGTGAACGAAGGTTAGATAAAAGTTTATGACGTCTATGTGACGATTAGAATAATATGAGTATGAATAATTAATAGATACTCATGATGCCTAGCAGAGTTAGCAGGCATAGAAGAGGAAACCAGTGATCCATAAATAGACTCGAAGCGTAGAAAGAGAAGGCAAGTGATTGATAAAGAGAAGCAAGGCATAGAAAGAGAAGGAAAGTGGTTGATGAGTAAAACTATTAGATGAGTACGAGTAAAGTGGAAGTCGTCGATGATAAGGCAAGTACTTCTGAACCTTTTTTAAGATATATTGCAAATATTTTCGAACTGTTTCATAATATATCGCTATTATTCAAAATAACTCCTGTTTTATATTGCAAGCACTTTAAACTATTTAACCTTGAACCCTGATTCTTATTGATCTTGAGCCATAAGCCTTATTCTTCATAAACCATTGATTATTGAATTCCCAGATGCGAGCCATACACATACGATACTACTCCACAAATACATATCTACCACATACTGATTCTGATATTGAATTTCTTAACATACCAACCCTTATTCCTTGTCTAATAGAAGACCAATTCTTGGAACCCTTGGACCCTTGGTCTTCTACTTTCTGATTCTTTCCTTGATTGAAAGCCAATCATTTTGAATTCCCTGTTATGCCTTCATGGTGTTATGAATCACCCTATACTTCAAGATAAATGTTGCTTATGATTCAGCTTATTGATTTACATTGGTTATCATATTGAATTATTTTAGAATTGGATGGTTTTATAAATGTGGACCAGATTCGTGGTCAGATCAAATTCGTGGTCATAATAGGCCAATGCGTGCCTTGGATCCAGTATATAGAGCAAAGATGGGAGCCTTGCTCGGGGTTAGTGCGTGACTGATCAGCAACCTAATCTTGGTTTTTAAAATGAAAAGTGAATATCCAATTCTGATCATTGCTTATTCAGAAACTTGATTTTTCTGAATCATTTCATTCGGTGATTGTTTAACCTCAATTGCTGCTATTATTACTTGCTGGGCTAGTAAGCTCACTTTTGCAAAATTTTTATGTTTTCAACAGTTGAAAAGGAAATTGTTGGTAACGAGGAATCCATGTTCAGTGTGCGAGCTAGGATTTTCGGTTAAGTTGGATCAAGTTAGCAGGAGCTTTATATTATAGATGAGTTGTGTAAGATTGTAAGTATGATATCCTTAGCCATTGTAAGTTGAATTAGTTGAAATTTGGTACGATGTAATAAAATTTAAGATTATGGCTTGTTTTCATACTTTAACCTGTTGCGATCCATGGTTGTATAAAGAAGGGTCAATGCATATAATACTTTATATACCGGTTTAAATATTATGGTGTGTGTGTTGTGAGCCCCAAGCCACTTGATGAATCCACCTTTTCAAGGTTGGTAAGTGAGTTAGGTATGCTCAATTATTCTTGAATCATTTCAGATATTTTGCAAGTTATTATGTAGTTATAAATTTAATTGATTTTTCTGTTTTGGATGAAATTTTGGCTAAGTCAAAATTTACATCCCGATGGATGATCATTATCCATCGAGTTTGATCATCCGTCGGAATACAATTTGTCAATAAAAATTAATTATTTTTCTGGAATTTTTTATAACTCGACGGATAACTGTTTTATCTTCATCCGTCGAATTGTCTCAATCCTTGCCATTAATTCTTTGAACATTATCTATCGAGTATACTTACAGTTTATAAGCATAACACGACGGATAAGTAACGGAATTTTTACAGTTTATTCATTTTTTAAGCGGCTATTTTGGGCAATTTTTATTGGTCCTTTATTTCACTTTATTATTTTTGTCATTTTATCTCTGAGATAGTATAAAAGCTAAATTCTTTTTCATTCTTTTCTTTTATCATTCTCAAGATTCAATTTTTGTAATTTCTTTCTTCTCAAAAGCAAACTCTCTCTGCAAACTTTCAAATCTTTAACAATGGCACTTGTAGTGAAAATCATGTCTCAAACCGGCTATATCTATGAGAAAAACAACTTCTCAGCTTTAGTAAACAAGGAGATTCAACAGTCTATTGACTATCACAAAATGACGGATTTTGTGAATAAATGTAAACTCAACTATGCCATGCTGGAATCACCCGCTATTTACTGTGAGGTTGTAGAGGAGATATGGACAACTGCAGTGTACAACTCAACAGACAAGACCATCACTTTCACTCTAAAAGATAAGCAATTTTGCATAAATAGTGATATTGTCAAAGCATGCTTTAAAATCCCTGATAACAATGTTACTACTCCACACACAGACACTGATATTGTTAACATGCTTAACTCTATGGGCTATGCACTCACTACCTCTAAATTAAGTGAAATTAGAAGGTTGGGTCTTAGAAAATAATGGAGTTATATGTGTGATGTAGTAACTAAAGTTTTTTCTGGAGAGGTTAGCAATTTTGATTCTATCAATATATCCATGCTTAACATGCTAGTTACTGATAAGTATTTCAATTTCAGTGACATGGTTTTGTTTGAGTTAGGCTTTAAGTTGAGAACTTAATAAGAGAGGTAAAAGTGTCTATTATGCTAGATTCTTTATGATGTTTGCTAACCATCTTATTGAGAATATTGTGATTGAGAACCCAACCAAAAAGTTGAATTGTTAGGTTCAAGAAAGAAGAATAATTGCAGATCTTAATAGAGCAAATCATCACAAGGAGGTACCCTTATACTATTTTCCAGTAATGGATGGACCTCAGGTAAGTGAGGTAATTTTTACTATCTCTACTCTTCCAACCTCACACATTTCTTTACCTTCTAGTGTAGCTATGACATATGTGCCAATAACCAAACAGATGCCTACCCAAGCTGCCAAAACTAAAATTCCAAAATCCAAAGCTAAGAAAGCCCCCTCTGATTTATTTTAAAAGAAATCAATTGTAAAATCTACTAAACCTAAAGAGGGGAATGTGAAGGAGGGTAAGAAAGGTGAGGGACAGGGTGAAAATCAAAGAAGCCCTAAGAATAAGGTTGGAGAGGTTAGTGTCTCCCAGCCTAGCCATACTGTAGTTTCTCAACAAACTGCAGTGCTTAAAAAGGATTTAAGCTCATTACTAGTTACATCCTCCCAAAAGGATGCGACTATTGAACAAATCTCTCAGTCAAGAGCACAGGCCAAGAGGGTAAGGGACACAAGCTCACCCCAAACCTATATCAGAAAGAAGAAACCAAAAACCCTTGGGGATGCACAAGGCACACACTTAGTGCAAACTGGTGCTAAAGACCTAATCACTGCACCTTCTCAAAGTCAGGTTGATGTGGCTCCAATAAATGTGGAGTCACAGCCAAAATCTCTCATAATTGAAGCACCCGATACACCAAATTCTCCCACACACTCACTGGATATTGACATGATCAATACATCACTTCCAAATTCTCCATCTTTAACTCTCTTGGACAAAAATCCAAGTAAGTGAGCATCATCTTTTAGATGATTTGTTGGCTCATTTACCATTCCTTTTTGAGACTGTTGAGGCATATGTGCCAAAATTGTCATCAATCTGAACAGAGTCTACAATAGTCTCCACTCCAAACTCTTTCATTTCCACTATCTCGATGGATATTCATCATCCGTCGAGTAGTGATTGTATCCTGACGGATAAGCTTAACATCAGTCATCCGTCGGATAACTATACTACTAACCCGATGGATATTCATCATCCATCGGGTGTCTCTGCACAACTTCAAATTTCTTCAATTCTTATAAGTGCAGAAGACGTAGTAGTAGTGCAATCACTCTTAGGACTAAGGGAATGGAGTGATTTGAGTGAGAGTCTGGGTTGCTCCCAGGAAAAAGGAGAGAAAAAAGAGTGAACAAATGCAGTCCATTTATTTAGGACTGGAGCCCTTGATGCAAAAAGAGAGAGAAATTGAGAGAAATGAAGGTACAGGAATAAAGGTGGATATCATTGCTAGTGAGTCAATGAATGCCAATGATGCAGACATTGAGAGACTATCTCAGCATAATCAAGCTGTTATAAGTTCCATCTCTTTGGATGCTGAGGCATTTACTCATCCGGTTCCAGCATATCAAATTTTAGCTGGACAGGGCAATGAACATGCAAAAAGAATACTGAACTTGGTGCACACCACCCAGTCAATGCAAAGAGCTAAGGATGCCATCACAACTATGCCACCTAGAGCTGATGATGATGTTGACTATGGGACTGGGGAATCTGCTGATTTCTTTGGTAATGCAAGTGAAGAGGGGTCACTGGACATAGGGGGAGTAGTAGGCCCTAGTTCCAGATCTGGTATGCCATCTTGGGCATTTTCAAAGCAATGTGATGAACACTATTTTAAGACCACCCTCATTCAACTTTTAAGTCAGACACACTCTGCTCTTCAATCCACAACAAATGCCAGCACCAAGAAACTCCTACAAGCACACATTGCTTCTCCTCAATTACAACAAATCCAAGGTTCTCAACACACTCAAGATGTCACTTCTATCAAAGGTGAAATTGATCAAATGAAAAGGGACATTTCTGAAAGGTTGGATTCTAAACTTCCAGAAGCTACAATGCTTGATATTAAGAGACAACTCAGGAAGAATTCCGTTCTTGCCACAAAGATAGATTTCTTGGATACCAGATTGACTGCAATGGAAGCTTCTTTAACAGCTATACATCTACATCAAGCTCAGCAAACTCAACTGCTATAACAACTAGTGGCTGCATAATCTTCATCCTCCACTCTACTTGATGATAAGAAAAAGGGGGAGAAAAGCTCAAGTAAGGGGGAGGGGGAGAAAGGCTCAAGTAATGGGTAACTACAGCTAAACATACAAGTCAACAAAGTGATTATGACAACAATTACTTTCACAAAGCCACAAGTATTGGATAACATTGATCTAATCCAAATAGCAGCTGAAAAGCTTGAGTCAAAGTCAAATCCTAAGATGCTTGATGTTACAGCTATAGAGAAGGAACTAGAAGAAAAATGAAGAAAGATAGATGCAAATATACAACAAAAGTTTGGGCCAATTCAGAAACCAGATAAAGTCTTCAATCATCACTCTCAAGTCATGAAAATCTCTGTGAATGACATAAGTATGAACTATCTAGAAAAGGGTCAAACTTCCTGCATAAAATCTCCAAAAGCAAATTTCATCATGAAGCCTAAAAGAAACTACTCCAAGTTCTCAGACAAAAATCCTATGAATACTGTGTATGAGACACCTAGGCCAGATGAGAAGAAGATGTTGGCTAGGTCAATTGCATTTTACAAGGATCCAGCAGATTCAGCACTTAAAAAGAGAATTGCAAAGATCTACATAAATGGTAAAGAGATATGTGTGCTGGCTGGACACCCTCAGTTTGTCGAAGCCAAAAAGGAAGAGAAAGAGAGAATAAGGCAAGAAAAGAAGCAAGCTGCCTTAGATGCTAAGAAGCTCAAACAAAAGAAGGAGCAAGCTGCTATCTTAGCCAAACTTTAGGATGTGAAGACTTTAACTGAGATCTCTGCACAACCATCTGTGATTGTTGAACCTCAAGATCAAAAAATGCAACGGGAACCACAACAAAAAAGAAAATTCAGATACAAGCTCCATTCCAAGAGAAAATTGGACTTTAATGATGAGGAAAAGGAAGACCAAATTCCCAAAAAGCCTACAACTATAACTCAGACATCAAAACCCTCAGTGGTATTTGAAGAATTCAAGGTGGTTGATCCAACAAGGAACATTCATGGTGAGCCCATAATTCCTAAGGATGAGCCAGTAGACTGTGATAGTTTACCAATTCCTGAGCTAAATTTTCTTATCTTCAAAAAGCAAAAGAAGACAGAGATAAGAGCAAACAAGAAAGTGAAGCTTGTGATTCTCAAATCCAAGACCCCAATCAAAGCTAAATCTACAGTCAACAAGGGAGACATGTTGTACATCTGTGACATCAAGGAGTTTTCTGACATAAACCTTTACTTAGATGAATTGGATGAAGTTAGAGGAATTGATGCTCACAGACATCTTCCTGAAAGATTGGTGTTTAAATATAAGGGGGAAAAAGAGATCATATGGCCACTTCACAGGATCCTTCTAGAAAGCCAGTCTATTTTTATAAAGGTCTACTCTTTATTCAAAAAGAACTTTGATTACAATGTAACAACAAGAAGATTAGTTCTAAAGAAGATTGAGGAGCTCATGAGTAATAGAGCCAAAAATGCACTACCAAAAACTCTGTCAATTCCCTTCACAGGAAAGAGAGTGCATCTGAGGCCCTATTGGTTGATGGAATTCAGGGATGAAAAAGGAGTTGGAAGATTCTTCAGATTAGAGGACCAATTGAGTATTTCTAGTAATGAGACTCTTTTGGAAATGCAGGGAATGCTAAATCTCTCAGAAGCTGATGAACTTGAATTCCACGGACAACTCTAAAACCAAATAGAAGAAAACAATAGAAGGTTTGGAAAGAAATCCATACAATCAAGGAAATAGATCCATATGCTCAGACTAGAGGAACATCTTGATAACAATTGTGAGCAATTTTTTTGTGTACTTTGCATTGGTCAATTTTCAGTAATGTTGTATCAGTTTTATCTACTATTTTTCAATCTGTATTTTTAGGATGTTTTGTTATCATCAAGTTTCTCTTAATTTATGGCTACAATTTCAGTAGACATAAATTGGGGGAGATTGTTAGGAATATGTTGTGTACTTGATGATAAGCTAAACAAAACACCTTAGTAGATTTAACTTAGTAAATTTTGTAGCACCCGACGGATGATCAATTATAGTCCCGACAAATGATTCAATATAGTCCTGACGGATGACTAATTGATATCCACTGGGTGAGTAGCTTATGTAACAATAAGTAATGTATCACATTTCTGCAAACAACTTTGTGTGGATTCTGTAGTAGCATATGAGTCATGTTGACTACTAGTAGATATGCAGAATAGGTTGATTAATTATAAATATTAGATGTCTTGTAATTCTGTATAAATTAAATGGAGTCAAGTGTCAAATAGCTACGCGACGGATGATCAACATAGCTACCCGGCGGATGATCAACAAGGCTACCCGACGGATAACAAGCATATACCCGACATATGATCAATTCAAATATCTGTTGACAGTGACAACACAGTCACATGCGTTGGTTGTTTGCAAAAGGAATGTGGCATCCTGTTTAGCAGGGTTTTGAGAACAAAGAAGCATTACCATTTCCATGCTATTATGAAATTATTCAAAGATGCTGGAATAGAGTAGTGAAGCAGCATGGAGTTAGACTTGATAGGTTTTGTTTTATTATCCTGTCTTATTACCATGTAAACTTGGTGATATATAAACCAAGTATAGCTAGTAGAACTAACAACTAAGCAAACACATTTAGAAGAGAAATAGAAAAGGTTATAACTGTTAAGAATTTCTATGTATTTTGTTTGTTCACTTGTAAAAGCAGCTGTGAGCTATTCAAGCTTCACAGGGTTCTCTCGATATATATATATATATATATATATATATATATATATATCTGGTGGATACATTCAAATCCACCAGAAAGTTTAAAAGACTCGTGTTTTTATTACTTGTGTTTTGATTTATATAATTCTTTCATTTCGCACTTTGCAAATGAAACACTTATATATTATTGAGTTAGAATAGTTTTAAAAATCTCAAAAAGAAGCCAGAATTACATTCAACCCCCCTTCTGTAATTCTTGTTATATTGTTAGGGAATAACACTATGAGATAACACTTGTCTCTATTAGAGATCACGTAGTATGCGATTATATATGTAATTTGTTAAAGGAAAAATAAGGTATCTGGTAAATTTGTCCTTTTTCTTAACTTTTGAAATTTAATAAAAATGTGCAAAACACACTGTTAGTATAATGAATAACAGAGTTTTGCAAAAAAAACATTATTTAAAAGGATAAAATTTGAAACTTAGATTCAATATCGTTTGTTTGGGGAACACTTTTTAGGGGGTGGGGGTTTTTTATTTCAATTTTTGTAAATTCTAACGAAGATTATTACAGATCCTTTTGTCAAAAACTTAAACCTTGAACGATGGACATGTCGGTGGCCTCTTACAACTTGATGTTGTAGAAAACATTAGGCAGTTTGCCAACTCTTAATACAGTCTCAATTATTTTTGATGGTAAACATATTTGTGGGTGTGATGTATGACAATTTTTTTCATAAACTAATACAAATTTACTGTAAAACAAGAAATTTTGATTAAAATGTAAATAGAGCCCGCCTTTAGTGAAATTGAAAACTACATTTTTGCAGCTTTTAAATCAGTAAGATTATCGTAAACACATCAACACATGTACAGAGGAGAAAACTCTACATGCACAACCAATGAGAGTATCAGCCAACCTAGTGCTTATGTATTCTGCACCACATGCCAATGCACATTTCACACCAAAACCAATATACATGGATGAATTACGTTAGTTGAAAGAAACTTTTCTTTTTGGGGTTGGTTACATAAGTATTTTCTTTACATACAGTTCAGTCATTTATATTAATATAATATTGAGTTTAACCTTCTTGACTAATGAAATATGAATGATAATTTGCATACATTGAACAAGAATACAAGAAAGTCAATTTGCGCTTTTTATGAATATTGTACATAATTTCGTACACGAGCGCACAACAAAAACAAAGTTAAATAAAAAATTGAATAAATCTTACACACACCAAATATTCAGTATCAAGGTTACTCAATTCATAACTAAAAAATACCTCAATTATGGACGATAACAATGTAACAAGGTTAGACACGACAAATTAATTTGTTATCGGTAACAAGGTAACTAAATAGCTAAAGTACAACACTACTAGGGAGGAGCACGGTATGGATCGGTTCGGTTTTAGGTTAAAACTGAAACTGAAATCGCGTACCCTCAAATTTTAAAATAAAAAACTGAAACTGCAACCACATTTGTCGGTTCGTTTCACTTATAAAATAACCAGATCAGTTATAATCGGTTTAGTTTCGATTATAAAACCGGGTCAAATATAAATGATAAAAAAATGATTTCTAGAATTTCTAAACATACAAGCCATTTGTTCTCAAATAAATAGCATCAGTTGAAGTTTATTTTTAATTATAAAATTCCCTTTACCATAAATCATATATCCTCCCTTACATCGAATAAAATTGATAAAGTCACAAGGCATATGTAAGAAGCACAAAGCAAAGATTTGTGAATACTCAATGTTTGATATATTACAATTTGCTAAGAAAATTGAGAAGAAATAACTACTCACTGCATGTTTCACAATCAATACAAAACTTAGTGTGCGAAAGAAGCAAAATAATATATACTACAAGTACTTGGCAAAAATAGGCTACAAATATCTTAGACCCAAAAGAAATATATATTTAAGATAAATTATAAATTATAAAATATATTTGTCTTTTTTATTTAAAATTTTTATAAATTATTTTAAAATATTAATTAACTTATTTTAATTATCAGAGGGTTTTTTCAGTTCAGTTTCAACCTATAACCGAAATCGATATTTGGTTCAGGTTTTGTTGTGCAAGACATGCTTATACATAACAAGACTAAGTCACTCTGAAAACCCTAAGAATCAATTGTATGATAATCTTATTGTATTTTGTATTTGTATTTCTTGAGTCTGTAAAAGTGTTAAGAAGATTAGATTGGAGGATTTTTCTATGAACAACCATCAAACTAAGGAATAAACTCTAGAAGAAGAACAATCATGATCATGCCTCGGAGAGAAATGTAGAAGCTTGGAATTGAATAATATTGTTCTTGGAAAAATGTTCTAAGTCAGATATCGACAAGTCACAGATCAAGGAGTGTAGAGATGTGTGTCGAGAAGTCAAAAGTGACTTATAGAGAAGTCTAAAGAGATATCGACAAGTCAATCTGCTTGTAGAAAAGTAAAGATATCAACAAGTCAAAACCTACTTGTAGAGAACCGGAGATATCGACAAGTCAAAATCTACTTGCAGAGAACTGGAGATATCGACAAGTCAAAAGCCTATATAGAGAACTATATCGACAAGTTAATCTACTTGTAGAGAATTGGAGATCTCGACAAGTCATAATACTTATAGAGAAGTAGAGATATCGATAAGTCATTCTACATATCGATATGTGACTCCTCCATACAGTAAAATAGATCTCGACAACAGCTTCAAAATTCAGAATACATATAACTTGAAAATCCAAGATTATCAGTCACCAAATAATTTTATCACTGAATTGGAAAGTCTCCAAAAGCAGCTTGAAGAATGCAAGATCAAGGGCCAAGATGAACTGACAAATGAAGGTCACATACCTGTTAGATTATATAAAGATTTGCTATACTAAAAGTGGAAGTAGAGAAATAGACTTTAGAATATGTGTTAGTCCATTTTTATGTAATCTTAGTAAGTTGTGCATGTTGTTCTATATAATATGGCATGGGTCCTTTGTTTAGAAGTAACAAAAATAGATCTAGAAATCTTATATTCTCTCAAGAGAAGTAGCTGAGTTTTTATTTTCAAGAACACAGATTTATAGCACAAATAAATTTGATTTATTATAAATCAAGTGAGTTTTGATAAATTACTTGTATTTTTACATCCAGTTATTTATCGCTACAGATTCAAATCTGGCTGTTAAGTTTCAAAAGCCAGAAACCTTATCTGATAATCAAGAAAATAAAGAAAACACATTCACCCCCCTCTTTGTTGCACTTAATACCTAACAAGTGGTATCAAAGCAAAATCTGAAAATAAATAGATTAGATCTTGGAAGTATTAGTGCATATAAGCTTAGCAATATCAAGATCCCTGTCTTCGACAAAGTGAACTACACCATATGGAAGAAGAAGATAATATTGTTCATCAGGATGGCCAATCCACTATATATTAAAATTCTCAAGCATGGACCCTTCATTCCTATGGTGAGGGTACCTGAAGCAACTGATGGTGATATGGTAATTCCTAGTAACTTTGCTCCTAAAGATCCAACTACATATACTGAACCAGAAAAAGAGAAAGTTTCACTTGAGAGTATCTTGCAACTCATTCTCATTGAATCTCTTGATAATGTCATGTACAACAATATTATCAACTGTGAGTCAGCCAAGCAGATCTGGAAAAAGATAGAGATTCTGTGTGAAGGTACTAAAGAAGTGAGGTCAAACTAAAGAAGGATTCTAGTCTCACAATATGAGGAGTTCATGGTTAAACCTAAAGAAGGCCTTACTGAGGTTTTTGAAAGGTTCAACAAACTGATAAATGATTTGCAGCTGCATGACAAGTATTATAAAGATGAGGAGGTCAACCTAAAATTCTTGCTCACTCTTTATAACCATCTAAAACAAAAGATCTTTGCAATAAGAGAAGGGAGATATCTAGGGAGAATATCTTTGAAGGTTTTATATGGAATTCTTAAAACCTATGAGCTAAAGATGATGCAGAGAAAGTCATTAAAGCTAAGTCAAGGACATGTTGAAGATGTGTCAAGTTCCTTTATAGCTAATGACAAGAAAATACCCGAAGACAAAACTGAATCCCAAACTCAAGTTATACAACCTGTTGAGCAGAAGAACAAGGAACCTAAAAAACAAGTCATTTTGGAGTTAGAAAAGGATGAGTACTCTTGATGAGTTGGATGAAATGGACCATTCTATGGCCTACATGGCAAAAAAGTTTTAAAATATAAGAATCAAGAAGCCTAGGTACTTCAAGGGTAAAGGTCAAATATCCTACAATAACAACTTGAAAGGAAAAACTCGGACAAATGTAACTGGAAAAGGTGGCTATAAGTCAGGATCTGTGGACAAATCAAAGATTATATGCTATAATTATGATGAACTTGGTCACTTTACCACATAATGTATGAATCCAAAGAAGGTGAAGAAAGACAAGGCATATTTGGAGCTTGAAGCTAAGTATGAAGCATTTCTGAATAAACAACAAGGAAAAAATTATATTGTTGAAGGGAAGAGTTGGAATGACATAGATGATGAAGATGATGTTGAAGAATATGGAAATTATGCTCTCATGGCTGTGGAGAAAGGAGATTCATCTGCTTCAAATTCTGAGGTACCTATCCTAACCACCATTGATTTGAATGATTTACAAGATAAGGAAACTGTTGAAAAGATGAGTGTAAAATTGTTTCATATTCACACAAGCATGGTGGTTGCTACTGAGGAAATGAGTAGGTTGTCAAAAGTGAATGAAAAACTTGAAATTGAGAAACAAGAATTAGAGCTGCATCTTGTTAGTCTGGAAGCAGTTAGACAAGAAAATGAATATCTCAAAAATAAGTTGAAATGTGCAGAGGAAGTGAAAACTGTGTTGAGAGACAAAATATGTAGATGAAGTGGAAGTTGTGTTCTTGAATATGTTATAAAACAGCTACTTCTTGCGAGAATACAAGAATTTCTAGATCTGTTTTTTATTGTTGAATTAAGGACCCGTGATATGTTTTATAAATCAACACGGAAAGTTTAAAGAACTTGCATTAAAATTGTTGGGTCCCGTAAGAGGGCTATTTTAAGCTAGAAGGGGGGTTGAATAGCTTAATTACCAATTTAAAAATTGTTATGGCATTTTAAAATGATTTATCCCTTTTTAAAACTTTACCGAGTGGTTATGCAGTTTATATGTGCGGAAAAATAAAATGCAAGAAAAGAAAATACCACACGGTGATTTTATCCTGGTTCGCGATGGTGCAACCTCTAATAGATTCGCTCACCCCTACTCCAGTCCCCGAGCTCGTCTCCCGAGCTCGGGGTTTTTCCTTATAATAAAATCGCTCCTTTAGTAGGCGGAGAAGCCTTTACACCCTTACAAGTATTTGTCTTGGTGCGTAATACAAGGGTCACCACCTCAAAATAAATGTAATATCTACACAACTTATCTTAGACAATAACTCCCCGCTATTTCTTCAAAGTTCTTGTAAAACCTTTGTGTGGACTTGGCTTCCTTAACTTTTGTCGGTCTTGGATCTTAGTGATCCGGTCTTGGGTCTTTCCTCTTCCTCACGGTGTGAAGACTACTAACTTCCCATTAGTACGTCTAGGACTAGTGTCTTAGAACAAGAATCACCTCATGTCACTTCACCTCACTACAAAACTAATAAGACAATCCACGAAACAAAACAAGCAGAGAAAGATTTGTTTTGAACTAGTATGTTACGGTAATAGCCCACAAGTAGTATAATATCCAAATAAGAATATTAAAACTAATTAGTTATACTTGCTTAGGATAATACAAGATAGTCAAGTATATTTATAATTACTCCTTTATAGATAAATTAGATAGGTGGAGTAATATGAGAAGTCTTTTATATAAAGCACTTATGGCTTATGACTTCTTTAGTATTCTTCTTCTTTCGATTATGTATTTATATATTGAAGAATAATTTTATTTACAACCTCAGAGTTGTAATTTACCTTTACGTATATCAACTTAAGGTTTTAAGGTATACTTGTATATCGACGATTATAAGGTCAAAGTATACTCTTTTAACTTCAAGCACAGTTTATAAGATTTATGAGTCTTAACCAAGATCCAAATAAGTTACGTGCAAATAATTGGCTTAAGATTGTGCTTTCGAAGTTTGGACGAATAATTACGAGTATTTTATAGATATCGTAGTATAACCCCACGGAACACTGAAGATGTTAGAAGGGGCTTATACGATATGACTCATAATTGTTTATATAAATGATATGTGTTAGCCAAGTTCCAATTAAATAGTGTGAAATTAATTGGTAACTCGTGGATTTGATTCGTCCTTAAATTTAACGGATGATTACGAAGTGTTTATAGATCAAATTATAATCCCTCAGAACACTAAAGATGTTAGAAGGGATTAAAACTATGCTTTGTAATAATTTATGTGCATGATATGTGTTAACCAAGATCCAATTAAATATGTGCAAGTAATTGGCTAACTCGTGAACTTAATCCGTTTTGATATTTGACAAATTATGAAGTGTTTATAGATCGAGTTATAATCCCCCGGAACACTAAAAACGTTAGAATGGATTTAACTTTACTTCGTAATATTTTATGTGCACGAATAATTGTTAGCCAAGATCCAATAATAAAAATAATTGGCTAACTCGTGAACTTAATCTGTTGAAAGTATTTTTGTTTATAGATCTTCTTCTTGAGATGATTTATGTGAAGATCAAGTACTTATTCGAATTCCGAGTTCGAATCTTTGTTCTCATGAGAACTTTATTTATAAGAGATCTTGTATTAGAGCTTAAGATGAAGTAGAGAAATTAAGTATAAAGATCAAATAAAAAGAACTCAAATAAGAAGTTAAAAGTTACCACTTTTGAAGAACGGTCAGAAAAGTTCGCCGGAAAAATTCGTCGGAGGTTCGGCCGGATTTTAGCACTTTGGTCAAACTTGGGCAGCCCTTCGGGAGGCCGGAAAGTGGTGGTGGATGAGCTCACTTGGTGGGATGAAGCTTGGTTGGGTGAAGCTAAACTTGGGTTTCAAAAACCTTGTATATATGTAAGTATATAGAAGAGAGAGAAGGTTTTTGAGAAGAAGTGTGTGTATAGAATTTGAAAGAGATGAAGAGAAGCACTTCTTGAAAAACTCCCAGCAACTTTATGGCTCTTTAGCTTGAAGAAAATGGGTTGGGGAGGGGGTTTATTTATAGGAGAAGTTGGGTGGATTGAATGAATGATGGAGATTTGAGGAAAATGGATGGTGGATGATGTATGTCACTTGGATTGATGACATGGAAAACAAAGTGTGTTTCTTTGCAACTTGCCATATGAGACAAACAACTTTATGGGTTCAAAAATTCAGCTGATATATTTGAATAAATATATATTTTCCTTTTCTTTTAATCATTGTTTAATCACTTAATTAAGGATTAAACACCATTAATTATGACCACCTTAAAAACTCCAAAATCAATACCATAAAAAATTATGATAATTACTTAAATAATATAAAATGATGTCCTGCAAGTTTTGATCAAATTTTGTCAATGGTAGCTAGGTCAAACTTGGTCAACTGTCGGACCAACTGCCTCGATTTTTGTGCCCGGAAAAAAAATCACTAAATGTTATGAAATTTTACCATACTTAGAAAATACCATTTAAATGATCCATACCAAATTTCAAGTCATTCTACCATGTGGAAGTATTTTATCTAAAATAAAACTGTTCTGTCAGCCTTTTCTTCTGAGTAAAAATATCATTGGTCATGAAATGAAGGAGATGGATCTTTTGACCAAAGTTTTGACTTGAATAAATACTTAAAATATATTTACTAACATATAAAATATATTTGGATGATAGGAAATGTGTTTGAGTATTTTTGAATAATTTTCTCCGATAAATGCTGATTTAACGAAACAGGAGGAAATTATTGTAAGTATACAGAAATGAGTTGCAGAACTGGATATTAATATTCCAATCATAAATATTAATTAAATTTGAATAAAAATCTTTTTGATTGATGTGAAAATATATTTTTAAGCGAAGAGTGAAATATTTTTGATATAGCACGAGACCTTTAAAGAATATTTATGATATATTCCTTATTTGAGCTTGTTGCCATATTCCTGTTACAACACAGATCTAAGAAATATCATATCTTGATATTTATTCTTTGATTATATTGCTTTAGAGATATATTCCATAATAGATATAATTTTGATATTTTGCAAAACTGGAATATCTCTTTTATATGTTTGACATAAATGATTTTGATAGTTTGAGTTTTTGACTTTGATCTGGATCAATTAAATTCATGTCCTAATGGAGAGGATCTACGTGTTCTTAATATTATGTTTAATCGTACAAAGACCAAAATAAATAATATATCGAAGATATCCTTTCAAAAATAGACTAATATATTGTAAAGCATAATGTAATGTAACATGTAATCGAGGATTTATAACTCAACATGAAAACATAAATAGATAAACAATATTAAACAGTGAAGTACAGAAACCCTACAGATGAAGACATGATAAATACAAAGAACTAAATGATGCAATTGACTCTTTAAGTCCTCTAACAGATAATGGGAAGAAGTTTATTGTAATGTTCAAGCATCCATGAAGAATAAGAACAAGGGACTTTAAGCATCAGTTACATGAATTGATTCCAAGTATTACAGATCAAGGGTTCAGTAATAGAAGCAAAGGATAAACATCAATCTGTATCAGCTCGGAAACTCAAGTTAAATTGAATTGGAATTCTGTCAATGCTAGTTGTTTGTGAACCAGACCAGTGCACCAAACATCAGTATTCAAGAAGAAATTTTGATTCAGTTATAGAAGAAAATGTTGATACAATGAAGAATAAATTTGGCAAAAGCAAGAATACTCTAAGTCATAACAGTCTTCTACTTGGTCGCCACAGAAGTGTACAAGGTCTATGGTCACCACAGAACTGGTCGCCATAGAGAAAATCTCTAAGGCACCACTCAGGTCGCCATAGAGATTCTCTATGGTACCAGTGGTCGCCATAGGCTCTAGTCGCCACAGAAGCCTGTCACTACTTGGTTGCCATAGGATCTTAAGTTGATCTCAGAACAAGTAAATCTATTGGTCGACACAGAATATTTCTTGGTCGCCATAGAATATCCCTTGGTCGCCATAGAGGATATGCAGTCGCCATAGAACTCTACAGAGATACAGGTCGCCATAGAAGGCTTCCATGGTCGCCATAGAAGAGTTGTATTCATTAATTTCATTGCAACAAAGTTAAATGGAATGTGTGGACACAAATATGCCACCTGTCCTTTGTATTTGGAAGTCTACAAGAAGCTGAATGAATGCATTTCATCTGAGGCAGTTATCTTCTTCAGCAAATATAGAAAGTTTACGGGAGCTCCATTAAAGCTTCACATTTACTACTCTTGTAAACATACTGTTATGCTGCTGAATTATTTGTAGCTAATAAATATCTTGATTAGATTGTAGCAACCTCAAGGTTTATATTAATAAAATAATATATTCCTCGAATTGTTTTGTGTTATTTTGATTTTGTACTTTTAACGAAGAACTTGAAACGAATCGAAAAAGATTGTAGGTATCGTATTCAACCCCCCCTTCTACGATACTTTGGGACTAACAATTGGTATCAGAGCTTGTTGATTGACATACAAATCAAGATCCGGAGAAAGAAACAAGTTCTTGAAAATTTTCTTGAATTTTTTAATTTTCAAAAATTTTCATTTCTTAAAAATTTTGAACTTTAAATAATTTAATCCCGCAAAGATGATGAACAACCAAAGAATTGGAAGTATAAAGGTTCCCCCATTCAATAGAGATAATTAAAACTTATGGAAGAAAAAAATGATGTTGTTTATGAAAGCTTCAAATCCACTTTACATTGGGATACTACTGAATGGCCCTTGTGTTCCGATGGAAGTAGTTGCTGAATCCACATCCACAAATGGTGTGAGAATTCCTTCCTCATCCACTCCCAGGGATCCGTCTAAATATACGGAAACTGACAAGGAGTTGATAAATATGGACACAAGCCTTCAACTCATAATTGTGGAATCGACCGATAAAGATATGAGTCATCAACTTCTAGGATGTAACAGTGCAAAAGATATGTGGGATACCATTGAGCTTTTAATGGAAGGTACATAGGAAGTCAAAGAAAACAGGATGGATATTCTGACAACTCAGTATGAGGCATTCAAACTTCAACCCGGAGAAGCACTGTCTTCACTCTTTGAGAGGTATATAAGACTGTTAAGTGAATTAAAGCTGCAAGGGAAAGTTTACCCTATACGAGAGTCTAACAGAAAGTTTATGCTGACGCACCCAGTTCATCTAGAACAAAAGAACACTTCAATCAGGGAAAGGGCAGATTTTATTACTATGTCCCTGGAAGTGATCTATGGTAAGCTAAGAACACATGAGCTGGAGCAAGAGCAGAGAGCTATTATCTATGGACCTGGTTCTATTGACAGTAAGAGTACGACACTTGCAAAAACCACTGCACTTGTAGTTTGTGAACCTGAAATTCAAGGAAGTAAGGTTGCACCCTCCTCAACAAGTAAAGAAATTTTCGTAGCTGAAATTGCTCATGGTGAGCCAGAGGATGAAAATGAGTTTTACACTCAGGAAGAACTTGAACAGTTGGAGGACAAATCTATGGCATACATGGCTGCAAAATTTAGTCATGTTAGATTCAGAAGAAAGCCCAACTATAAACCAAGGGGTTCATCAGGAAGATTTCAGAAAGGAAGCTACTCATCAGGGTCAAGCTCCAGAGGAGGCTACAAGTAAATTTGGACAGACAAGAGCAAAACTAGATGCTACAACTGCAATGAGTTAGGGCACTTTGCATCTGATTGCAAAAAGCCCAAAGCAGCAAGGACTATGCTAAGTGAATCAAGACTTCCTACTTACTTCTGGGCTGAAGCTGTCAACACAGCGTGTTACACTCAAAATCGTACCCTGATTAATAAAGATCATGACATGACTCCTTGTGAGATAATGGCTGACAAGAAACCAACACTGAAATACTTTCATGTGTTTGTTGTGAAATACTTTATGCTGAAGGAAGGAAATGTGCATCTAGGAAAGTTTGATGCTAAGATAGAAGAAGGCATATTTCTTGGCTATTCTCTAGAATCTAAAGCTTACAGGATTTATATGATTACTAATCAGAAGGTTATTGAAAGCCTTAATGTAACATTCGATGACACCAAGTTGGCAAGCCTGCAAAGAGAAAAGGATTCTGAATCTCTGGAATTTGAAAATCTATCAGATGATCCTTTGGATATAATAGAACCTGAGATTGCTAGAACTATATCTACAGTACATGGCAATGCTGATTCAGGATCAAGTGGTGGTAATGGTGGAAACAATGGTTATGATAATCATACATGAACACCTTCAAGAACCACTACACCAAGATCAAAATCATCCAGTCTGGTGACAACAACTCAGGAGGAGCAGGAAGAGGATCTACAGGTCACACTCAACATCAGACTGAATAAGGGGAACATCAAGATCATACCTGCCTCGTCAAAGAGTTTGGAACAGAGACCATCCCTTTGAGTTGATCATTGGTGATCCTGATACAGGAGTAAGAACTAGACATGCCACTCAGAATGAATGTCACTTTTCAGGGTTTCTTTCATAAATAGAACCTAAGAAAGTGGATGAGGCACTGGAAGATCCAGATTGGGTTATTGCTATGCAAGAAGAACTCAATCAGTTTGAGAGGCAGAAGATATGGAAGCTGGTACCCCGACCAAAGGACAAGTCAGTGATAGGCACTAAATGGGTATTCAGGAACAAGCTAGATGAAGATGGCATTGTAACGAGAAATAAGGCCAGACTGGTAGCTAAAGGTTACTCTCAAGAAGAGGGTATAGATTATGATGAAACCTATGCACCAGTGGCTAGACTTGAGGCAATCAGGATGTTTCTGGCATTCGCAGCACATTCAGAATTCAAAGTTTATCAAATGGACGTGAAGAGTGCATTCCTGAATGGGGAGCTAGAAGAAGAAGTGTATATGGAACAACCTCCAGGTTTTAAAGATCCAAATCTGGCTGATTTTGTATACTTTCTATTCAAAGCTCTCTATGGTCTTAAGCAAGTTCCAAGGACATGGTATGACACTCTCTCTGAGTTTTTACTTGAAAATGGTTTTACTAGAGGTGTCATAGATAAAACTCTGTTTCATAAATTGCATAAATCTGATATGATACTAGTTCAAGTATATGTTGACGATATTATATTTGGTTCTAATAATGATGATCTTTGCAAGAGATTCTCTAAGCTAATGCAGAGTAAGTATGAGATGAGCATGATTGGAGAGTTGAACTACTTTCTTGGATTATAAGTGAGTCAAAGGAAAGACGGTATATTCATTTTTTAATCCAAGTATATCAGAGAACTTCTCGAAAGTATAATGTGGAAGATTCAACTCCAGCAAAGACTCTCATGCCAACAACCTCCAAGCTTGATCAGGATAAAACTAGTAAAAAAGTTGACATCACAAGCTACAGAGGTATGATAGGCTCATTACTTTATCTCACAGCAAGTAGACCAGATATTATGTTTGCAACTTGCTTATGTGCTAGATTTCAAACTGAACCAAAAGAGTCTCATCTTATAGCTGTTAAAAGAATATTTAGGTACCTTACGGGAACTCCAAATCTTGGAATTTGGTAACCTAAAGGTACAAGTTTTGACCTAGTTGGCTATACAGATTCAGATTTTGCAGGTTGTATAAGATTGACTGGAAAAGTACATCAGGAAGCTGTCAGTTTCTTGGAGAAGATGGTATCCTGGCATAGCAGAAGCATCACTCAGTATCCCCATCAACTGCTGAGTTGAACTGTTTGCTCAAATCTTGTGGATGAGGAACCAACTCCGGGATTATGGTCTGTTGGTACAAACATCCCAATATTTTGTGCAATACACAAGTGCAATAGCAATCTCAAACAACCCAGTTCAGCACTCAGAGAACAAATCACATTGATATTAGGTACACTTTATCAAAGAGCCTGTCATAAATGGCCTGTGGAGGTTAGCACTTTGTACCCATAGAGGATCAAATTGCAGACATTTTCACAAAACCACTTGATGAAAACACTTCTCTAAGTTGGTTAGTGATCTTGGGATGTTAAATTCCTTCTAATTAATTCTAGAATCAGCAACTGTAATTTATCTTGGTTAAATTCACTTGTTATTTAATTTTAATATTTTAAGGACATCTGAATTTTACATGTGATAAGTGACATTTTATACCACTTAGAACGTCTTATAATGGCTTGAATTGATGTCTTAAAATCAAGTATTTTGTGTATTTGACGCGTTTTCTAGTATTTTTTGCATTTCAGGGTATAACTTGCTTATGTAGGAAGAATTCATCATAATAAGCCTAGGGAAGTACTTGGAATCGGTTGCGTGGAGTTGTGCGAAGAAATCAACAAAATCAGGAGCAAGACAATCATTTTTCTAGAAGCATGCCAGGCGCCCGCCTGGGATCTGGGGCGGCCAGCTTGGAAGCTGAGGCGGCCCGCCTGGGATCTGGGGTGGCCGCTTGGAAGCTGAGGCGCCCGCTTGGAAAGCTGGGGTGACCGCCTGGGGTCGAGAATTTTAATGCTGGATTTTTAATTCATGTTCTACTGGGCTTCTGAGACTGCTGATTCTTGTAGACTTCTATATAAGTAATCTGCAGAGACGTTTCATAATAAGAAGAAACAATCAAGTATCAATCAAGCAAGGAGTAAGGAGAGAAGATTAAGAATATCGTTTTAGCACACCGCAACGAAGAAGAGGAAGCATACGTTATCTTGTGATTCTTTTATTCGTTATAACAGTGGATGCTAGTTTTCTTTAATTTCAACCTTAATACTCCTGTGACGTACTCTGGTTTTAATAAGTATTTTATTAGTTTATATTGTCGTGTTATTATCATGTTTTCATATGAACCCATGGTGACGATGAGTTCTATCATGGGCTAATTGTGATCATGGGGTCGTAGCGGATTTACTATGGATATCTTTAGTTAATTGTTTAATACCTTGGTATGTGATGATTGTATGATATCTAGTATAGGTTGTGCTTATTCGTCTTATGTGTGTCACGAACATATAAGATAGCCTGTTAATCTCTTGTGAAGCGACAGTGAATCTTGAGATTTAGAACTTGCCATGCTAGCATAGGTTCGTGTATTGTATGCATAATTAGTGGGTAACTCTAACCGTTTTACTTGCCCTGTGTAATCATAATGAATAACTTGCGCTTAAATCGTTGTGTTGTCAAATTCTGTAGACATATAGGGTCTCAACATAATTGATGCCTATTCAACTTCTATCTTAATTGTGGATGCTTGGTAGAATGGTACTTGTACAACGAAAGTTGGCTTTTATCAGTTTCGTGTTGTTCGATTAATATCATCACCGTTACATGCTAAGGGTAATAACAATAACTATTGAATGAAGTAGTAATGAAGTTATGATCTCATGTGTGTTTAATATTGTTAATTCAAGAGTTAATTTAAGTGTTCTATTCTCGTAGTTAATCGTAGTTAATAATTAGTCAATCAACCTTAAGTGTTAGTGTCTTGACATTGAGAAGTAATCATACATTGGTGAGCAAGTGTTAATTAAATAAAATTAGTCTGAGTCTCTGTGGGAACGAACTAGAAATCATTCTATATTACTTGCGAATGCGTATACTTGCGTGAATTATTAGCGCATGCTTTATGCCTAACATGTTTTTGGCGCCGCTGCCGGGACTTCGGTGTTAATTTGTTTAGTTTATGTACTTGCCATCAGTGGTCATTAGGACTCATTGATTGTTGTTACTTATTATTTCTGGTTGTGTGTTCAGGTACTCTAGCGAGCGTTTATGCAAACATGTTCTTGCACTCACAAGAGGACTCTAGTACGGCTGAGGAGACAGACTCAGTTCTGATATTCCGAGAAGATAGA
>NW_027420127.1:0-486 GCF_009905375.1 Apium graveolens
CTACGAGGATTATTCGGAAACCGAGTTCCATTCGTTTCAGCTCCGATTCACTCCCGGACGACCCCGAATGACGCGAATGCAATTTCATAAATCCATAGGGACAAATTATGAAAAGAAATCAAAAAAGGGCCGCCTCAATTTTTGCTCCAGACCTCGTGTACTACCCCCTACGAGGATTATTCGGAAACCGAGTTCCATTCGTTTCAGCTCCGATTCACTCCCGGACGACCCCGAATGACACGAATGCAATTTCATAAATCCATAGGGACAAATTATGAAAAGAAATCCAAAAAATGGGCCGCCTCAATTTTTGCTCCAGACCTCGTGTACAACCCCCTACGAGGATTATTCGGAAACCGAGTTCCATTCGTTTCAGCTCCGATTCACTCCGGACGACCCCGAATGGACGCGAATGCAATTTCATAAATCCATAGGGACAAATTATGAAAGAAATCAAAAATGGCCGCCTCAATTTTGCTCGACCTC
>NW_027420128.1:0-3848 GCF_009905375.1 Apium graveolens
GTTCTTCTTTAAGTCTCGATACATCTTGGTGCTTCCCGGGTGGATTGAAAATTTCGAATTGTGGGCTTCATGGAGGATCTCATTCTTTAATTCAGGTACATGGGGAATCCATATTCTGGATGAAAACCTTAGTATCCCTTGCTCATCCCTTTGAGTATTAATCTCCTCTCCAGATAACTGATTCTTCTCTTTTTCCATTACTTCCTCTTGACACTTCTTTATCTTTTCCACTAGTGTTGGCTGAAAGGTCATTGCACGACAAACTTCCTCGACTTTTCCATAAGCACAAAGTTCCAATTCCAATTTTTCGATTTCTTCAGATAACTCTTTTGATGTTATCATCATATTCAATCTCTCCTTCCTACTCAGAGCATCGGCCACTACGTTCGCCTTTCCAGGATGGTAATTTATCGAACAGTCATAGTCCTTGATCAATTCCAGCCATCTCCTCTGCCTCATATTGAGCTCTTTCTGAGTAAAAATGTACTTTAAACTCTTGTGATCCGTGTAGATTTCACACTTCTCTCCGTAGAGGTAATGTCTCCAAATCTTAAGTGCGAACACTATGGCGGCTAGTTCCAAGTCATGTCGGGTACTTTAACTCATGCGGCTTCAACTGTCTTGACGCATATGCGATCACTTTACTGTGTTGCATCAACACACAACCCAAACCCTTATGTGAAGCGTCGCTGAATATTACAAAATTCCCTTGATCATCTGGAAGTACCAACACCGGAGCTGTTACCAACTTCTGCTTTAACTCTTGAAAGCTATCTTCACATTCTGCACTCCATTCAAACTTTTGATTCTTTCTGGTTAACTTGGTCAATGGCGTGGCGATCTTCGAGAAATCCTTGACGAATCTTCTATAGTATCCGGCCAATCCTAGAAAACTTCGCACTTCCGTAGGAGTCTTTGGCCTCTCCCAACTCATAACTGCCTCAATCTTTGCCGGATCCACTTTAACTCCCTCATTTCCAATAACATGCCCCAAAAATTGAACTTCCTTTAACCAAAACTCACATTTGGTAAACTTGGCATACAACTTCTCTTGTCGGAGTATCTCCAATGCTATCCAGAGGTGCTGCTTATGTTCTTCTTCCGACTTAGAATAAATAAGGATGTCATCAATGAATACCACGACAAATTTGTCCAAATACTTCTTAAATACCCGATTCATCAGATCCATAAATGCGGCCGGAGCGTTGGTCAATCCAAACGGCATTACTAGGAATTCATAATGCCCATATCTGGTCCTGAATGCGGTCTTAGGAATATCTTCTTCTTTGATCTTTAATTGATGGTATCCCGATCTCAAATCAATCTTCGAAAAGCATTTTGCTCCCTTCAACTGATCAAAAAGGTCATCTATCCTTGGTAGCGGGTAGCGGTTCTTGATCGTTACCTTATTCAACTCCCGATAATCTATGCATAGTCGCATACTCCCATCTTTCTTCTTTACAAACAGAACAGGTGCTCCCCATGGCGACGCACTTGGCCGTATCACTCCCTTATCCAATAATTCTTGTAGCTGGCTCGCCAACTCTTTCATTTCTGCTGGTGCCATCCTATATGGGGCCTTTGAAACTGGTTCCGTGCCTGGAGCAAGGTTGATCTCGAACTCAATTTGTCGATCTGGTGGTAAGCCTGGTAGTTCGTCGGGAAACACATCGGGGAACTCGTTAACTACAGGAATATCTTCCATGCTGGGGCTGCCTCTCTCTGAATCCACTACATATGCTAGGAACGACTCACAACCTTTTCTAAGTAACTTCTTAGCCTGAACAATTGTAAGAAATAGTTGCTCTTGCCTCTGCCCCTTAAATACTACCTTCTCTCCACTCTTCGTCTTTAAATACACTCTCTTGGTCTTACAATTTATCTGAGCGCTATTCTCTCCTAACCAATCCATTCCTAAAATTATATCAAACTCTCCCAACTTGAAGAGTATCAAGTCGGCTGAGAACTTATACCCCGAAATATCAATCTCACACTTTGGACAAAATTGATTCACAGGAATCTTCTCTTGGTTCGCAATTACCACATTTACTACCTCACTCATAACCATTTTATCACATTGGAGCTTATCAACAAAAGATTCTGATATGAAAGATCTTGTTGCTCCCGAATCAATCAATACTTTAGCTTTGACATTATTGAGTAAAAGTGTACCTGCTATCACCTCAGAATTCTGAACATCCTTCATCTTTAGATCAAATGTCCTTGCTGTTGCTTGCGGGGTTGGTGCGGGTGGTGGAGGTAATGCCAATACCTCAGCTGGCACACTGCACTAGTACTTGCCACATTCATAGAGCTTTGACTGGTCCGGTTGCCTTGCACTCCCTAGCTATGTGTCCAGTCTTCCCACACTTGTAGCACGTAACTCCTGGCTTCGGCATCTTGCACTCATTTGCCAAATGTCCCTTCTGATTGCACCTATAACAGGTCATGCTCAGCTTATTGCATACTCCGGGGTGCCTTCTTCCACAGTGCTTGCATTCCGGTCTCTGGAACCTGTTTTCTCCAACTTGCCCTTGGCTTGCCTGGTTGTTCCCTTTTGATTCTTGCCTTTTGCCCAAATTTCCCTTCTTTTGAAAATTTCCGCCCTTCTGGAAACCAATCCTTTTATTCCGATCTTGTGAACTTCCGGCTTCAGACTTTTCTCCATAAAATGGAACCTTCCTCTTCTTGTTATCCCTCTCTTTCCTTGACTCCCATTATTCTCAATCAGAGCAGCTTTCTGTACTACTCCCGCATAAGTTTCAAGCTCAAACATAGCCACCCTATCTCTGATCCAAGGCTCCAATCCTTGCTGAAATTTCTTTGCTTTTTCCTCCTCAGTGCTGGTATACTTTGTCACAAACCTTGACAACTCAGTGAACTTCTTCTCATACTCCAATACAGTCATGTTCCCTTGCTTCAACTCAAGAAATTTTAGCTCCATCTGATTCTGCATGTACTTAGGGTAATACTTGTCCAGAAATAACTTCTTAAATCTCTCCCAAGAAACCTGCTGAGTGACTTCCATAGCCTTTACTGATTCCCACCAATAGATAACTTCTCCCTTCAAGAAGTAAGTAGCATACGGCGTCTTCTGATCGTCTCCTAACTGTACCAACTCAAAAGCCCTTTCCATCTCCTTGATCCATGTGTTAGCTATCACTGGATCAGTGGTATCATGAAATGCAGGTGGATTCACATTCTGAAAAGCCTTGAAAGTGACAATTTGTCTAGGTGGTACTGGTGGTTCAGGTGGTTGGTGTGGCTCACGGTTATCTTGGTTTTCAATTCGTTGTTGAAGAGTTAGTTGTTGTTGAGCTATAGCATTGGTTTGCTGTTGCAAGGTTTCCAGTAGTCGAAGAATATTTGGGTCTGTGGTGGAGGTGGTTGTTGGGTTCTTCTTTTTGGGAGGCATGATCCTGAAATAAGAGTTGTGTCAAAACAGATATGAATGATAAAATGATTCGAGGGTATCGCATGGCATTCTCATTTACATATGGGGTCAAGTTTCCAAATTAAGCAGATATGATGATAAAAACATAAAATAACAGTTGAGAGCAAATGGAAACAATGATGATAATAACAGATAACAAAATAACAGTTGAGAGCAAATGGAAAAGAACTAAGGCTCCACTCCATCTGAACGGGGCTTGGTAGTCTTTTCTCTGAAGCGTCTTCACAATGCTCTGAAGCTCATCCGCCACCATCTGAATGACATACTGGCTGGTGCGGTCCCGGTGCGCTGGCATCTCCTCAAGCTTAGTGTGACGTACTGAACCAAGGTCTCAAGTCTCGCAGTCATCTGCTCCTTGGGCTTCCCTTCGTAGTTTCGGCTGTCCGGATACACG
>NW_027420129.1:0-8431 GCF_009905375.1 Apium graveolens
TCAGCTCCGATTCACTTCCGGACGACCCCGAATGGACGCGAATGCAATTTCATAAATCCATAGGGACAAATTATGAAAAGAAATCCAAAAAATGGCCGCCTCACCCACTACGAGGATTATTCGGAAACCGAGTTCCATTCGTTTCAGCTCCGATTCACTTCCACGACCCCGAATGGACGCGAATGCAATTTCATAAATCCATAGGGACAAATTATGAAAAAAATCCAAAAAATGGGCCGCCTCAATTTTTGCTCCATACCTCGTGTACTACCCCCTACGAGGATTATTCGGAAACCGAGTTCCATTCGTTTCAGCTCCGATTCACTTCCGACGACCCCGAATGGACGCGAATGCAATTTCATAAATCCATAGGGACAAATTATGAAAAGAAATCCAAAAAATGGGCCGCCTCAATTTTTGCTCCATACCTCGTGTACTACCCCCTACGAGGATTATTCGGAAACCGAGTTCCATTCGTTTCAGCTCCGATTCACTTCCGGACGACCCCGAATGGACAATGCAATTTCATAAATCCATAGGGACAAATTATGAAAAGAAATCCAAAAAATGGGCCGCCTCAATTTTTGCTCCATACCTCGTGTACTACCCCCTACGAGGATTATTCGGAAACCGAGTTCCATTCGTTTCAGCTCCGATTCACTTCCGGACGACCCCGAATGGACGAATGCAATTTCATAAATCCATAGGGACAAATTATGAAAAGAAATCCAAAAAATGGGCCGCCTCAATTTTTGCTCCATACCTCGTGTACTACCCCCTACGAGGATTATTCGGAAACCGAGTTCCATTCGTTTCAGCTCCGATTCACTTCCGGACGACCCCGAATGGACGCGAATGCAATTTCATAAATCCATAGGGACAAATTATGAAAAAAATCCAAAAAATGGGCCGCCTCAATTTTTGCTCCATACCTCGTGTACTACCCCCTACGAGGATTATTCGGAAGAGTTCCATTCGTTTCAGCTCCGATTCACTTCCGGACGACCCCGAATGGACGCGAATGCAATTTCATAAATCCATAGGGACAAATTATGAAAAGAAATCCAAAAAATGGCCGCCTCAATTTTTGCTCCATACCTCGTGTACTACCCCCTACGAGGATTATTCGGAAACCGAGTTCCATTCGTTTCAGCTCCGATTCACTTCCGACGACCCCGAATGGACGCGAATGCAATTTCATAAATCCATAGGGACAAATTATGAAAAAATCCAAAAAATGGGCCGCCTCAATTTTTGCTCCATACCTCGTGTACTACCCCCTACGAGGATTATTCGGAAACCGAGTTCCATTCGTTTCAGCTCCGATTCACTTCCGGACGACCCCGAATGGACGCGAATGCAATTTCATAAATCCATAGGGACAAATTATGAAAAAATCCAAAAAATGGGCCGCCTCAATTTTTGCTCCCATACCTCGTGTACTACCCCCTACGAGGATTATTCGGAAACCGAGTTCCATTCGTTTCAGCTCCGATTCACTTCCGGACGACCCCGAATGGACACGAATGCAATTTCATAAATCCATAGGGACAAATTATGAAAGAAATCCAAAAAATGGGCCGCCTCAATTTTTGCTCCATACCTCGTGTACTACCCCCTACGAGGATTATTCGGAAACCGAGTTCCATTCGTTTCAGCTCCGATTCACTTCCGGACGACCCCGAATGGACGCGAATGCAATTTCATAAATCCATAGGGACAAATTATGAAAAGAAATCCAAAAAATGGGCCGCCTCAATTTTTGCTCCATACCTCGTGTACTACCCCCTACGAGGATTATTCGGAAACCGAGTTCCATTCGTTTCAGCTCCGATTCACTTCCGGACGACCCCGAATGGACGCGAATGCAATTTCATAAATCCATAGGGACAAATTATGAAAAGAAATCCAAAAAATGGGCCGCCTCAATTTTTGCTCCATACCTCGTGTACTACCCCCTACGAGGATTATTCGGAAACCGAGTTCCATTCGTTTCAGCTCCGATTCACTTCCGGACGACCCCGAATGGACGCGAATGCAATTTCATAAATCCATAGGGACAAATTATGAAGAAATAAAAAATGGCCGCCTCAATTTTTGCTCCATACCTCGTGTACTACCCCCTACGAGGATTATTCGGAAACCGAGTTCCATTCGTTTCAGCTCCGATTCACTTCCGCGACCCCGAATGGACGCGAATGCAATTTCATAAATCCATAGGGACAAATTATGAAAAGAAATCCAAAAAATGGGCCGCCTCAATTTTTGCTCCATACCTCGTGTACTACCCCCTACGAGGATTATTCGGAAACCGAGTTCCATTCGTTTCAGCTCCGATTCACTTCCGGACGACCCCGAATGACGCGAATGCAATTTCATAAATCCATAGGGACAAATTATGAAAAGAAATCCAAAAAAGGGCCGCCTCAATTTTTGCTCCATACCTCGTGTACTACCCCCTACGAGGATTATTCGGAAACCGAGTTCCATTCGTTTCAGCTCCGATTCACTTCCGGACGACCCCGAATGGACGCGAATGCAATTTCATAAATCCATAGGGACAAATTATGAAAAAAATCCAAAAAATGGGCCGCCTCAATTTTTGCTCCATACCTCGTGTACTACCCCCTACGAGGATTATTCGGAAACCGAGTTCCATTCGTTTCACCTCCGATTCACTTCCGGACGACCCCGAATGGACGCGAATGCAATTTCATAAATCCATAGGGACAAATTATGAAAAGAAATCCAAAAAATGGGCCGCCTCAATTTTTGCTCCACTCCTCGTGTACTACCCCTACGAGGATTATTCGGAAACCGAGTTCCATTCGTTTCAGCTCCGATTCACTTCCGGACGACCCCGAATGGACAATGCAATTTCATAAATCCATAGGGACAAATTATGAAAGAAATCCAAAAAATGGGCCGCCTCAATTTTTGCTCCATACCTCGTGTACTACCCCCTACGAGGATTATTCGGAAACCGAGTTCCATTCGTTTCAGCTCCGATTCACTTCCGGACGACCCCGAATGGACGCGAATGCAATTTCATAAATCCATAGGGACAAATTATGAAAAGAAATCCAAAAAATGGTCCGCCTAAATTTTTGCTCCATACCTCGTGTACTACCCCCTACGAGGATTATTCGGAAACCGAGTTCCATTCGTTTCTGCTTCGATTCACTTCCGGACGACCCCGAATGGACGCGAATGCAATTTCATAAATCCATAGGGACAAATTATGAAAAAATCCAAAAAATGGTCCGCCTAAATTTTTGCTCCATACCTCGTGTACTACCCCCTACGAGGATTATTCGGAAACCGAGTTCCATTCGTTTCTGCTTCGATTCACTTCCGGACGACCCCGAATGGACGCGAATGCAATTTCATAAATCCATAGGGATAAATTATGAAAAGAAATCCAAAAAATGGGCCGCCTCAATTTTTTGCTCCATACCTCGTGTACTACCACCTACGAGGATTATTCGGAAACCGAGTTCCATTCGTTTCAGCTCCGATTCACTTCCGGACGACCCCGAATGGACGCGAATGCAATTTCATAAATCCATAGGGACAAATTATGAAAAGAAAAAATGGGCCGCCTCAATTTTTGCTCCATACCTCGTGTACTACCCCCTACGAGGATTATTCGGAAACCGAGTTCCATTCGTTTCAGCTCCGATTCACTTCCGGACGACCCCGAATGGACGCGAATGCAATTTCATAAATCCATAGGGACAAATTATGAAAAGAAATCCAAAAAATGGGCCGCCTCAATTTTTGCTCCATACCTCGTGTACTACCCCCTACGAGGATTATTCGGAAACCGAGTTCCATTCGTTTCAGCTCCGATTCACTTCCGGACGACCCCGAATGGACGAATGCAATTTCATAAATCCATAGGGACAAATTATGAAAGAAATCCAAAAAATGGGCCGCCTCAATTTTTGCTCCATACCTCGTGTACTACCCCCTACGAGGATTATTCGGAAACCGAGTTCCATTCGTTTCAGCTCCGATTCACTTCCGGACGACCCCGAATGGACGCGAATGCAATTTCATAAATCCATAGGGACAAATTATGAAAAGAAATCCAAAAAATGGGCCCCTCAATTTTTCTCCATACCTCGTGTACTACCCCCTACGAGGATTATTCGGAAACCGAGTTCCATTCGTTTCAGCTCCGATTCACTTCCGGACGACCCCGAATGGACGCGAATGCAATTTCATAAATCCATAGGGACAAATTATGAAAAGAAATCCAAAAAATGGGCCGCCTCAATTTTTGCTCCATACCTCGTGTACTACCCCCTACGAGGATTATTCGGAAACCGAGTTCCATTCGTTTCAGCTCCGATTCACTTCCGGACGACCCCGAATGGACGCGAATGCAATTTCATAAATCCATAGGGACAAATTATGAAAAGAAATCCAAAAAATGGCCGCCTCAATTTTTGCTCCATACCTCGTGTACTACCCCCTACGAGGATTATTCGGAAACCGAGTTCCATTCGTTTCAGCTCCGATTCACTTCCGCGACCCCGAATGGACGCGAATGCAATTTCATAAATCCATAGGGACAAATTATGAAAAGAAATCCAAAAAATGGGCCGCCTCAATTTTTGCTCCATACCTCGTGTACTACCCCCTACGAGGATTATTCGGAAACCGAGTTCCATTCGTTTCAGCTCCGATTCACTTCCGGACGACCCCGAATGGACGCGAATGCAATTTCATAAATCCATAGGGACAAATTATGAAAAGAAATCCAAAAAATGGGCCGCCTCAATTTTTGCTCCATACCTCGTGTACTACCCCCTACGAGGATTATTCGGAAACCGAGTTCCATTCGTTTCAGCTCCGATTCACTTCCGGACGACCCCGAATGGACGCGAATGCAATTTCATAAATCCATAGGGACAAATTATGAAAAAATCCAAAAGGGCCGCCTCAATTTTTGCTCCATACCTCGTGTACTACCCCCTACGAGGATTATTCGGAAACCGAGTTCCATTCGTTTCAGCTCCGATTCACTTCCGGACGACCCCGAATGGACGCGAATGCAATTTCATAAATCCATAGGGACAAATTATGAAAGAAATCCAAAAAATGGGCCGCCTCAATTTTTGCTCCATACCTCGTGTACTACCCCCTACGAGGATTATTCGGAAACCGAGTTCCATTCGTTTCAGCTCCGATTCACTTCCGGACGACCCCGAATGGACGCGAATGCAATTTCATAAATCCATAGGGACAAATTATGAAAAAATCCAAAAAATGGGCCGCCTCAATTTTTGCTCCATACCTCGTGTACTACCCCCCTACGAGGATTATTCGGAAAGAGTTCCATTCGTTTCAGCTCCGATTCACTTCCGGACGACCCCGAATGGACGCGAATGCAATTTCATAAATCCATAGGGACAAATTATGAAAAGAAATCCAAAAAATGGCCGCCTCAATTTTTGCTCCATACCTCGTGTACTACCCCCTACGAGGATTATTCGGAAACCGAGTTCCATTCGTTTCAGCTCCGATTCACTTCCGCGACCCCGAATGGACGCGAATGCAATTTCATAAATCCATAGGGACAAATTATGAAAAGAAATCCAAAAATGGGCCGCCTCAATTTTTGCTCCATACCTCGTGTACTACCCCCTACGAGGATTATTCGGAAACCGAGTTCCATTCGTTTCAGCTCCGATTCACTTCCGGACGACCCCGAATGACGCGAATGCAATTTCATAAATCCATAGGGACAAATTATGAAAAGAAATCCAAAAAATGGGCCGCCTCAATTTTTGCTCCATACCTCGTGTACTACCCCCTACGAGGATTATTCGGAAACCGAGTTCCATTCGTTTCAGCTCCGATTCACTTCCGGACGACCCCGAATGGACGCGAATGCAATTTCATAAATCCATAGGGACAAATTATGAACCAAAAATGGGCCGCCTCAATTTTTGCTCCATACCTCGTGTACTACCCCCTACGAGGATTATTCGGAAACCGAGTTCCATTCGTTTCAGCTCCGATTCACTTCCGGACGACCCCGAATGGACCGAATGCAATTTCATAAATCCATAGGGACAAATTATGAAAGAAATCCAAAAAATGGGCCGCCTCAATTTTTGCTCCATACCTCGTGTACTACCCCCTACGAGGATTATTCGGAAACCGAGTTCCATTCGTTTCAGCTCCGATTCACTTCCGGACGACCCCGAATGGACGCGAATGCAATTTCATAAATCCATAGGGACAAATTATGAAAAGAATCCAAAAAAGGGCCGCCTCAATTTTTGCTCCATGCTCCATACCTCGTGTACTACCCCCTACGAGGATTATTCGGAAACCGAGTTCCATTCGTTTCAGCTCCGATTCACTTCCGGACGACCCCGAATGGACGCGAATGCAATTTCATAAATCCATAGGGACAAATTATGAAAAGAAATCCAAAAAATGGCCGCCTCAATTTTTGCTCCATACCTCGTGTACTACCCCCTACGAATTATTCGGAAACCGAGTTCCATTCGTTTCAGCTCCGATTCACTTCCGGACGACCCCGAATGGACGCGAATGCAATTTCATAAATCCATAGGGACAAATTATGAAAAGAAATCCAAAAAATGGGCCGCCTCAATTTTTGCTCCATACCTCGTGTACTACCCCCTACGAGGATTATTCGGAAACCGAGTTCCATTCGTTTCAGCTCCGATTCACTTCCGGACGACCCCGAATGGACGCGAATGCAATTTCATAAATCCATAGGGACAAATTATGAAAAGAAATCCAAAAAATGGGCCGCCTCAATTTTTGCTCCATACCTCGTGTACTACCCCCTACGAGGATTATTCGGAAACCGAGTTCCATTCGTTTCAGCTCCGATTCACTTCCGGACGACCCCGAATGGACGCGAATGCAATTTCATAAATCCATAGGGACAAATTATGAAAAGAAATCCAAAAAATGGGCCGCCTCAATTTTTGCTCCATACCTCGTGTACTACCCCCTACGAGGATTATTCGAAACCGAGTTCCATTCGTTTCAGCTCCGATTCACTTCCGGACGACCCCGAATGGACGCGAATGCAATTTCATAAATCCATAGGGACAAATTATGAAAAAAATCCAAAAAATGGGCCGCCTCAATTTTTGCTCCATACCTCGTGTACTACCCCCTACGAGGATTATTCGGAAACCGAGTTCCATTCGTTTCAGCTCCGATTCACTTCCGACGACCCCGAATGGACGCGAATGCAATTTCATAAATCCATAGGGACAAATTATGAAAAGAAATCAAAAAATGGCCGCCTCAATTTTTGCTCCATACCTCGTGTACTACCCTACCCCCTACGAGGATTATTCGGAAACCGAGTTCCATTCGTTTCAGCTCCGATTCACTTCCGGACGACCCCGAATGGACGCGAATGCAATTTCATAAATCCATAGGGACAAATTATGAAAAAATCCAAAAGGGCCGCCTCAATTTTTGCTCCATACCTCGTGTACTACCCCCTACGAGGATTATTCGGAAACCGAGTTCCATTCGTTTCAGCTCCGATTCACTTCCGGACGACCCCGAATGGACGCGAATGCAATTTCATAAATCCATAGGGACAAATTATGAAAAGAAATCCAAAAAATGGGCCGCCTCAATTTTTGCTCCATACCTCGTGTACTACCCCCTACGAGGATTATTCGGAAACCGAGTTCCATTCGTTTCAGCTCCGATTCACTTCCGCGACCCCGAATGGACGCGAATGCAATTTCATAAATCCATAGGGACAAATTATGAAAAGAAATCCAAAAAATGGGCCGCCTCAATTTTTGCTCCATACCTCGTGTACTACCCCCTACGAGGATTATTCGGAAACCGAGTTCCATTCGTTTCAGCTCCGATTCACTTCCGGACGACCCCGAATGGACGCGAATGCAATTTCATAAATCCATAGGACAAATTATGAAAAATCCAAAAAATGGGCCCCTCAATTTTTGCTCCATACCTCGTGTACTACCCCCTACGAGGATTATTCGGAAACCGAGTTCCATTCGTTTCAGCTCCGATTCACTTCCGGACGACCCCGAATGACGCGAATGCAATTTCATAAATCCATAGGGACAATTATGAAAAAATGGGCCGCCTCAATTTTTTGCTCCATACCTCGTGTACTACCCCCTACGAGGATTATTCGGAAACCGAGTTCCATTCGTTTCAGCTCCGATTCACTTCCGCGACCCCGAATGACGCGAATGCAATTTCATAAATCCATAGGGACAAATTATGAAAAGAAATCCAAAAAATGGGCCGCCTCAATTTTTGCTCCATACCGTGTACTACCCCCTACGAGGATTATTCGAACCGAGTTCCATTCGTTTCAGCTCCGATTCACTTCCGGACGACCCCGAATGGAACGCGAATGCAATTTCATAAATCC
>NW_027420130.1:0-34540 GCF_009905375.1 Apium graveolens
GGATGATATAAGCATGACATGGGGAGGAAGGAGGTGTGTTGAATGAGAACCACACAAATTCAAGGGCAAGAGGTAATTGACTAAAGCAAGCACAAAAACCAAGCAACCAAGCCAAGCAAAAATCATTTTCATCAAAAATCAAAAGCAACCAAGGCTTTGTTCCAAGCTCTCTCTAAAAAATGAATCCAAGCTCCTCCACTTACTATTTAGCAAGGTAATTATCTAAGCTTCCCCATGGATAGTTACATACTTCCTATAAGTTTAAGCTTCTAATTCCAAGCCAATCTTTTTCTATAAATCATGAAAGAAGATGGTGAATAGTGTTTTCAAGAACTAAAATTTGTGTTCTTGAAGTTTTGTTTAGATTAAGCTTGGATAAGGGCTTTAAAGGTGATTCCAAGCCATTCTCTTGATTCTCCACTCTCCAAGGAAGGTATAAACTACAAACCCTAGCTTTAGTTTTGAGTAATTAGGATTGAATGTGTTTGATATAGCATATGTGAAGCATGATGCTTGATTGGTTGAAGTTTGGTTGAGTTTGTAGAGATTAGTTGGTTTTGTTGCATTGTTGGAGTTGTAAATCTTGGTAATTAGTTAAAGAACCTAAGTAAAGCTTTTAGTTCATGTGAGGAATAAGTATAAATGGTTAATGTGGATTTGTTGGGGCTGTTATGATGTGGTTTGGAGGGATATTGGTTGTATGATTGATTTGGGGTTGATTTGTGGTTGGTATTGAATGGTTTAAAATTGGGAAAACGCGTAAACATAGCCGTCGTAACGTCCGATTTTCTTTAGACTGTTTTTGTGCATAACATTAGGACCCGAGAACCCCCTGCTAGATTATGACCACTGCCATGTTTAGATAGCTCATGTTACGAGCTTCGTTTTGATATGTAGTTCGTTCGATTCCGATGCACGGTTTAGGAAACGACCGTTTCAAGTAACGGCGTTTCGCGAACGAAACTTTTCCCCTCGCCTTACTTTGAAACATAGATTAAAGACCAAAAAGGGTTAATTAATGTATGAAACATTTATGGTAAGTGTGTTAGGCAGTTGGTAAGACACTCGCGAAGGAATCGCTTTAAAACTCGTAAAGGTTAAATTATTAAAAATGGTGGAGCCGAGGGTACCCGAGTGGCTTAAGCGAATCAGTGAGCGCAAAACGCGTTAGAGTCTAAGTTAGTTAAAGTATAGATTTACAAGTGACTTTGGTTTAATTCCAACTTACTTGTTGTTTATAGGTTACCAGACTCGTCCCGAGCCATTCGTAACCCCAGTCGCTCAGGCAAGTTTTCTACCCGTTATACTGTTGTTGTGATGTAAATATATGTATATGCATTATCTTGTGATATTGCATGATTGTTATTAGCAAATTTTGCGATATATTGGAGCATGCTAATATGGTATATATGCATGTCTGTTTCGTAATCTGGTTATCTATCTGTTGATTTCAATGCTTATAGTTGCATAATACCTATGCTAGAAATAAGCAAGTAGTTGCGTATACCCTTAGTATAGGGGATAAAAGGTGAACATATTTCTAAACCGGGAGTCGATGTTCCCGAGTATATATATATATATATATATTTATTTATATAATATATGGATATAGTTTTTAAAACTATTAATCGAATAAGGTTTATTCGATAACTTTAACTTTATTTTATTATTGAATATTATTTCGAATATTATTCGAAGGCGTATGACTCCTTTACATTATTTATTGAATATTATTTGAATATTCATTTGAGGATGTATGACTCCTTTATTTTATTTAATGAATATTATTTATAATATTCATTCGAGGTATTATGACTCAGCTTATTTTATTTATTGAATATTATTTGAATATTCATTTGAGGATCTATGACTCCGATTATTTGCTGAGATATATTCTTTATTTTATTAAAGAATAAGGTGTCGATAATCAAACTTATTTTTGATTATTCAAATAAAGATATTACTTTCGTATAAGTATATCTTTGATTATTTGCTATTCATTTCAAGTATAAGTTTTAATACTTCTACTTCAATTATTTTATAAAGATTATTTTTATGGGAATATTATTTAAATAATAATATTCAGACATTTTCTAAATATTCTGGGGACTGATTTACTTCATTAAATCAGTTTTACTCCAAACACTCTTTAAAGTGTTTTCGAGTCTTTAAAATGATTTTCAAAAGTTAGAGCGGATCCCAAAACTATTTTTATATTTAAGATCTTCCTTTTAAAAAGGGGATTTAAATACTCGCTCAAAACCTGGGGGATCCGGCTCGGTGGTGTGTTTTATATTCGCAACAAGGTTGCTGTCTTGGTAAAAGAGTTTTTGATTACTTACCCAATATTCGGGAAGTAAAATTCTTGGAACAAGTTAATCCATTAACAGGCATCGCCTGGGAAATATCGGTGAGTTTTCCTTTCCAACTAGGTACGACTTCTTGGTGGAGCCGTATCAACAAGTTTCTACTTGGGGAAAGGGGGAAACGCTTTACGTTTCAGAGTCATGGATTTCATCTGAACTAGGAGTGGCGTAAGTGGTCGAGTAGCGCCGGCCCAGCCTTATTATATTGGCCCAAATGGCCTGGAAGTTCCGCTAAGGCGGTCCATTCCTTAGGAGTTCAGTGTTCGGTTGACAAGTAAATCCGACAGGTTCTCCTCTACATGTAGAAAATGGTGGGGTTGTACTACTACGACTGATCATCGTAAGTGGTCTTCCTGGCGCGGCAAACTCCCGTAATGAGTTCATCATCCAATTGGATAATTTCTGCAACACTACCCAGAGCACTTCGATAGAAAGGCTACGGTTGGGCGATTGTTGAGTGTTGGCAGGGTCAAGTTTTCAAAATGATGTTTACATCAAATGAAGTATCTCGTAACTTCATTTTATTTTGATATATTTTAAAGATTTAATCTATTCAAATCTTGTCTTATAGTCTCATCTATGTGATGAACTTTTGAAGCTAATTATAACTTGAACGGTGGTAGTTCAAGTAGTATTTGGGAAAGATATAAGTATATTGGGTATCTTGTAACTTCATCTTTTAAACTTATATCTAATTAATAATTGTCTTATGATGACAAAGATTTTCAGAAAAACGTTGAGACAAGGTTAGATATATGAGATCACCTTGCAACGATATTTTTTATACAGTTATACACTGGGACTTTGTGTATATTATGCATGGAAGAGGACTTCCAATATTTTGAAAAGTATATATGTATATATACTGAATATTTTGCGACTTCATCGCATTAAGATATCAACTTGGTTCATTTCTTTTGACCAAGACTTTCATGAGTATTATGAGTAGGCTCATATATTGTAAATCATTATACATATTATTTTGGTGGGCTTGCTGCTCACCCTTGCTTTATTTCTTCATCACACAACAACAGTTAGGAAAGATGGCCAGACTCCAGCAGACCCAGCGCAAGCGCGTGGGAAGCGTCCTGCGTCTTCCCGTTGATGTTGTAGCTGCTATAGCTGCAGAGGTAGATCTATTGTAGATCAGACCATCTACTTTTGAGAATCAATTATGTATAATTATAACTTGTGGCAGATAATGGCAATTAACTGTAAATTTATCAAGTAATCATTTTGGGTTGTAATAACTTTTAAATTGTGGATTCAAAGACTTGTACTTATTTAAATTTCATCTCTGAGACTATAACGGGTTGTGGTGTGTGTTAGTGTGGGGTCACAGCATAAGGTTATTTATTAATTAAGTGAAGTGATATTGTGGAAAGAAAGACCGTGACGACCCGGATCCCCGACCCCGGATCTGGGGGTGTTACAGAAATGGTATCAGAGCTAAGCGTTATAAACCTCAGAGATGATGGGACGTTAAGATAATAAGTTCACTAAGATAATAAGAACTCTTGCCAAGTTCATAGTCGGGCTACCTAACGTAGTACTGACGTTAAAACCCTTATGGGAACCCTTATAAATATCGTGATAGGAGCGTAGTTCGTTATCGTATATGGTAGCGGGACTCCGAACCCTGAAGTTGAGGAACATCAACGCGATGATGTTTTATTACTTTGGAGATCATTGTGGATCCGATAGAGTGTCCTAATGCAGGACCGGATGATGTTGATATTGAGGATGTTGTCCTAGTAGGGATAGTTGTTGAGAGGATCCCATGGAGGATCCTGACAGGATTGGATAAAGGACCACTGATGAATTGATGACCATGGTTTGGTCGACTACCAGAGGTAGGATTGGCCGGTCACTACCGGAGGTTCGTTCAAGTTGTAAAGATAGTAGCCCCTTTAACGCGGCTTACTCGTAAGACTGAGAAGTTCGAATGGACAGAGAAATGCGAGAACAGCTTTCAAGAACTGAAGCAGAGGTTGGTGATGGCCCCTATGCTGATTGCCGGATGGAAAAGGAGATTTTGTGAAGTAAGTGACGCTTCGCATAAGGAATTAGGGTGCTTCTTAGCACACAAGATAATCGCGTCTGCGTCAAGACAATTAAGGTAATATGAAATTTGATATCCCGCCCATGAGCTTAGGCTCGTGGCAATAGTTTTACCCTAAAGATTGGAGGCACTACTTGTATGGAGAGAAGTGCGAGAATTACCTAAGCCATAAGTGCTCTAGTACATTTTCGTAGAAAGAGCTCAACATACGCCAGAGGAGGCGGTTAGAGCTAATCAAGAATTATGATTGGGAGATTCTTTATCATTCGGGGAAAGCCAATGGTGGCTGATGCCCTTAGTAAAAAGGAGAGACTCAAGATGATAATGTCTTTTGGAGAGTTTATAAGAGATTTTGAGAAAATGGAAATAGTAGTGAAGGTAACCGGAGCCGGTACCGAAAAGCTGTTTGAGATTGCAATACAGCCCGAATTATTGGAAAAGATCATATTGTGCCAGAAAAGTTATGAATGAAGGCAGAGAGCCAACAAATAGATGAGATTAATACGAGAAAGATGATAAGGGAATAATGAGGTATTCCTATAGAATTTGGGTTCCGAAAGTTCAAGAGCGTAAGGATGAGAACTTAGATGAAGCTAGTTTGAGGAATAAGATTTAGAGCAAACCCTGAACGTGATAGTCAGGGAGGTCGCCATCAAGATAGAAGGAACCCATGACATAATGGAGTGGAAAATGAGGATTTTAAATTAAAAGATGACCCCAATTATGGGGAGTAGGATGAAACATTTCATACTAAGGAAATAGAAAGTCGAGTAAGGAAAGGAGACCCGAGACGGTACTCCTATACGGCAATTCATGGACCTGTCTAAAGAACTTAGACTATTATCCCCAACCACCACCCTGAGGAGACAGTGCGGTGGAAATTCTTTCAGACCTTTAAGTCGCTAAGCTCTCAGAGTTCCAAGGAACAAGCTGACCCAGTCGAGGCAAGAGCCTGGCTAAAGGAAATATGAATCATTTGAGATTCTAAATGATTGACGAACCACAAAAGACTGTTTTGTCACTTACCCTCCTAAGAGAGAGACCACCCGCTGGTGAAAGGCCAAGGAAGGCACGGAGCAAGTTAGAATAAACTGATTTAAGTTCAGTCAATTGTTTTCGGAAAGTAATTCCCAAGGTATGGAGATAGTGTAAAAGCTTTAGAGCCAGAACAAAGGCAGACGAGTATGATGAATTATGAATCTAAGTTGTAAAAGTTGTCAAGATTCGTTCTGAGACACGAATCCAGAATGACGGGATGTTTGAAATCAATGCTTATGTTGTGTTGGTTTGAAATAATGATAAGAGAAAGGAAATAAAAAAAGAAGTGGAAAGGAATATAAAGGCAATAGAGTTTGAGGAATGATAAGGGAGTTGGGTATGAGGAAACCCTAAAGACTCGTAGCAATAGAAATAGAAAAGTATGTAATCGTCAGGATGATGATTCACCATGAGTTAAATTGATGGTTGAAGGCATAAGAGATACATATATTTATCCCCTGTAAGTTGGGAGGATTCGAGGAAACCTTGAGATAATTCGAAGGATAAATATGAGACGCGGATAGACTGAGGAGACAAGAAGTAAGAAATTAGGAAAATTGGATGAAGGAAGTGACCTTCAAATGTGAATGTAAGACCGGTGGCTTGATACCCAGAAAGGGAGACGCCAGGTATGAGATATCCCAACATTGAGATGACTGTTGAGATAAACAACAAAAGTAAATAAGGAATTATTAAGAAGAAGTTCACGTTGAACATGACCAATATCTTCCAGAACATCCATGTTATCATTACCAAATCAGGAAAGAAAAGCGGATGACCATTGTTATCTTTTGGAGGCCATATGGATTGACCTCAATTTGAATAAGGATGCTATTATGAAGTTAGGTATAGACTATCGAGGTGGGAATGATGAATAAGATAATCTATCAGGATATATGACTTGATTTATCCATGGAAGGATGCAGTACCTTTTAAAGGTGGAATTAAGGATAGAACATCGGTAACTTAAAATGAATCCTAGGGGAATGCATAAAGGTTGGCATTTCACCCTTAATAGGGACAGTATGAGTTTTGACAGTATGATTGGAAAGGGTTAAGGTAACAACAACCTTTAAGAATCAGTGGAGAAATTTTTCAGAAGTATATAGACAATGGTTCTAGTATAGTAAATGGTATTTTGATATGCCCTGTATCTAGGGAATACAGGAGGAACGATTGAAGGATAACCTTAGAGGTTTTACAAGGAAAAGGTAATATTCAAAATTCTCAAGAATAGAAATGTTGATAAAGGAAATATGACGTAATTATAATGTGCCAAGTAGGCACGTGTTAAACCACGAGAAGTATGGATCGAACCAGTAATGGTCGAAATTGTTCAGGGCAATTAGGACTTAAGATAAAAGATGTTCTAATTATGATTGAGAGTCAGTCATGACAGTGATTAACCTCTAAAGACTGAGGCAATAACTTATGGAAAAATGGTGATTTTTTTTTACTCATCAGATTTTAAGGAAAACATCTTCACATAAGCTGTGATTGAAATAAGGTAGAAAATTTATTTGGAGGTGGTTAAAATGACATTGACTGTAAGGAAATTTTACTATCAGGAAAGGCCAAAGAGGTGGCCGACACTTTAAAGGTAAGAGGATAATTATAGGCGCTTGTGCCAAAGAATACAGTGATGATGGTTAAAACTGTGAAGGTTGTATTATGGTTTGGAAGATTGACATTCCTTCTGATGACTGTGCAATACCCAACCGTAATAGTAGTTGGTAAAGGTTTAATTCGTGTAATCGCCATGAACGGGCTATCTATCTTAGAAGGTCCTATCTTGAGATAAGCCAGGACCATGTTTCAAAAAGGACTAGAACAACCTTTGAGTTAAGTCTTCTATTAAGGCATATGATTAAAATGGTATTAACCTGCTATCGTTGCTTTGATTGAAACTCTTCATGTATGTATGTCAGAATCGAGTGTCTTCATGAATCATGATGGTGATTATGTTACTCCTTAGAAATTGATACGACATGTATGGACTCCGTATGGTTAGCTATTAAGACTTCATGGAAAATGAATGACGACAGTAGGTCAGTGGTGGACCATAGTAAGGCAGCAATGATTCTGCGAGTATGAGCTGATTACAACCGTGAGAGTTGTATTGGAATGGGTGTTGAGATTGAGTACCACTAATCGGGTCGTGGTAGTGTATAAGTTATCATTGATAGACTAATTAAGTAGAGTATCTACCTAGTGAATTATTATTCTTTCTTATCAATAGAGAGTCGTATTATTATACGAGGAAGGTTGCGGTGCAAGCATAGAATTCTAGTAACGATGATGTCTAGAATGAGATCCCAGATTCGATTTTCGATGTCGAGGGAGTTTCAAAGGTAATTGTGTATAAGCTCGAGGAAGAGCATGGGTCCATAGAATGATGGACGGGATAGCGAAAATATTTAGGCACGTGAAATACGATGCTATAATACTTGATGTTGATATAAATACATATATGTTTTGTTCTCCTATGACAAACCTCTATAGTTCAGAGGTAGATTCCAAGCCAGATATTTTGTGGCAGTATATTTTTTTCATATATACAATTCTCTTCAGTTCGTTCTTTTCTCTTCTTTTCATTTCATGTAAGCTGAGAAGAACAACCCTTCCAGAAAGGGGAGGTATTGCCGAATGACTATCTATCTGTGTGATAGAAGCCTAGTAGGATACCAGCTATTGTTTAATTGCTTGTCAAGTACTAAAGGCTGGCCACCTTCTGTACTAACTATGCGATATAACAAGTGTTCATGATCTTAGTGATCTCTCAACAAATTCCTTTACTTCTATTTGATTGATCAAATTTTGGAAAATAGAAGCAACTGAAAAAGGAGTAATAAAGTGGTGGTAGTATGCGGAATGGGAACACATTCGTGATACTAAGGTTGACGTGGTTATTAAAAGGTTATAGAACGCTAACGAGCAAAAGTATAACCAGTATAATATTAGGAACGGAAGGTAGTAGCGATTACGAACTGGAAAAGAATGGGTATTGAGAAGCAGAAGCTCTAATGTTAAAAGCAATAATGAGAGTCTGTGCAATAGACTTGAAAGAATTTGGAATGATCACTTAATTCGGATTGAGTTATCTTACGACAATAGATCATATGTCATTATCGAGATGTCGCCTTATGAGATCATTGAGGGAAGACAATGTCGATCTCCCTTATGTTAGGATGAAGTTGTAGAGCGCAAGATGCTCGGACCCGCAGTAGTCCAAAGGACCAAGGATATGATAGATCTAATCAGAGGACGGCTGGTAGTAGCCCAAGATGGTCATGATAAGTATGTTGATTTGACACGAAAGGATAAAGAGTATGAAATAGGGGACCTAGTAATGTTATAGGTATCCCTTGGAAAGGATTGATGAGGTTCGGAAAGAAAGGAAAGCTAAGTCTACAATTTGTTGGACCCTTGGATATATTAAGACGTTTGGGAAGTTAGCATATGAGCTAGCCCTAACCCCGAACATGTAGCAGGTCGTAACGTGTTTCACGTATCAATGTTAAGGAAGTGTAATTCAGATGCCAGATAAATAGGGGCATATGAGCGCATATGCAACCCGACGTAACCTATATGGAGCAACCAGGAAGGGTTATAGAGTGAAAAGGAACGTGCTTAGGAGAAGGGTTATCAAACTAGTAAGAGTTTGATGGTAGAACCACAATGTGGGAAAATTGACTTGAGAGTTAGAAAGTGCAATACTAAGAAAGTATCCCTATTTTTTCTATCGATTCCGGGACGGAATCCTTTTAAGGAGGGGAGACTGTAATAACCCCAATTTTTGGAAATTTTTGAAACCCTTATGAATAGTGTTTTTGCTGAATGAGAAAACTTTTCATGCCACATGTAGGGGTTCTGATGGATATTCTGAGATTTTTAGTACTTTATATGGATATAAGTGTATGTAAAGATCGTCAGAATCCAATCCGAACACTTTGATTTTTCCCGGAAATCCACTAGATACGGAAGAATTGAGTATAAGGTAACAGGATAAAAAGGATTTAAATTAAAGGATTATAGGAGATCATAAAAGGAATATAATATATTGAGAAAGGTTAAGGGAACCTAAGTAATAAGATCCCGGGTATGATCCCTCAAACGATAAACGAAAACGAAAGTTAAGCGAACCGTATAACAGATCAGCGGTCATTAGGCAAACGATTAGGAAGTTAATCAAAGGGATTAGTGGGAATGATGTCATCCAACCAATAGAAAGAGGACAAGGAAGGGAGGATGACATCATGAGGATGACATAGCATGACAAGGAAGGAAGGAGATGTGGTGACTTTTTAACCACACAAAACAAGGGCAACTAGGTAATTCACTAAAGCAAACACAAAAACAACCAACCAAGCAAATCACACAAAACAAAACACTCTCTTCTTTTCATGAAGCTCTCGGGTTTTTCTTAAAAATGAAGTCCAAGCTCCTCCACTTACTATTTAGCAAGGTAATTATCTAAGCTTCCCCATGGATAGTTACATACTTCCTATAAGTTTAAGCTTCTAATTCCAAGCCAATCTTTTTCTATAAATCATGAAAGAAGATGGTGAATAGTGTTTTCAAGAACTAAAATTTGTGTTCTTGAAGTTTTGTTTAGATTAAGCTTGGATAAGGGCTTTAAAGGTGATTCCAAGCCATTCTCTTGATTCTCCACTCTCCAAGGAAGGTATAAACTACAAACCCTAGCTTTAGTTTTGAGTAATTAGGATTGAATGTGTTTGATATAGCATATGTGAAGCATGATGCTTGATTGGTTGAAGTTTGGTTGAGTTTGTAGAGATTAGTTGGTTTTGTTGCATTGTTGGAGTTGTAAATCTTGGTAATTAGTTAAAGAACCTAAGTAAAGCTTTTAGTTCATGTGAGGAATAAGTATAAATGGTTAATGTGGATTTGTTGGGGCTGTTATGATGTGGTTTGGAGGGATATTGGTTGTATGATTGATTTGGGGTTGATTTGTGGTTGGTATTGAATGGTTTAAAATTGGGAAAACGCGTAAACATAGCCGTCGTAACGTCCGATTTTCTTTAGACTGTTTTTGTGCATAACATTAGGACCCGAGAACCCCCTGCTAGATTATGACCACTGCCATGTTTAGATAGCTCATGTTACGAGCTTCGTTTTGATATGTAGTTCGTTCGATTCCGATGCACGGTTTAGGAGAAACGACCGTTTCAAGTAACGGCGTTTCGCGAACGAAACTTTTCCCCTCGCCTTACTTTGAAACATAGATTAAAGACCAAAAAGGGTTAATTAATGTATGAAACATTTATGGTAAGTGTGTTAGGCAGTTGGTAAGACACTCGCGAAGGAATCGCTTTAAAACTCGTAAAGGTTAAATTATTAAAAATGGTGGAGCCGAGGGTACCCGAGTGGCTTAAGCGAATCAGTGAGCGCAAAACAAGCGTTAGAGTCTAAGTTAGTTAAAGTATAGATTTACAAGTGACTTTGGTTTAATTCCAACTTACTTGTTGTTTATAGGTTACCAGACTCGTCCCGAGCCATTCGTAACCCCAGTCGCTCAGGCAAGTTTTCTACCCGTTATACTGTTGTTGTGATGTAAATATATGTATATGCATTATCTTGTGATATTGCATGATTGTTATTAGCAAATTTTGCGATATATTGGAGCATGCTAATATGGTATATATGCATGTCTGTTTCGTAATCTGGTTATCTATCTGTTGATTTCAATGCTTATAGTTGCATAATACCTATGCTAGAAATAAGCAAGTAGTTGCGTATACCCTTAGTATAGGGGATAAAAGGTGAACATATTTCTAAACCGGGAGTCGATGTTCCCGAGTATATTATATATATATATTATTTTATATATATATATGGATATAGTTTTTAAAACTATTAATCGAATAAGGTTTATTCGATAACTTTAACTTTATTTTATTATTGAATATTATTTCGAATATTATTCGAAGGCGTATGACTCCTTTACATTATTTATTGAATATTATTTGAATATTCATTTGAGGATGTATGACTCCTTTATTTTATTTAATGAATATTATTTATAATATTCATTCGAGGTATTATGACTCTATTATTTTTTTTTTTTTATTCCTTTTTTTTTTTTGCATTGTTTTAAGCTTATTTATTTATTGAATATTATTTGAATATTCATTTGAGGATGTATGACTCCTTATTTTATTTAATGAATATTATTTAAATATCATTCGAGGTATTATGACTCAGCTTATTTGATTTATTGAATATTATTTGAATATTCATTTGAGGATCTATGACTCCGATTATTTTGCTGAGATATATTCTTTATTTTTTAAAGAATAAGGTGTCGATAATCAAACTTATTTTGATTATTCAAATAAAGATATTACTTTCGTATAAGTATACTTTGATTATTTGCTATCATTTCAAGTATAAGTTTAATACTTCTACTTCAATTATTTTATAAGATTATTTTTTTATGGGAAATTATTTAAAAATAATATTCAGACATTTTCTAAATATCTGGGGACTGATTTACTTCATTAAATCGTTTTACTCCAAACACTCTTTAAAGTGTTTTCGAGTCTTTAAAATGATTTTCGAAAGTTAGAGCGGATCCCAAAAACTTTTATATTTAAGATCTTCCTTTTAAAAAGGGGATTTAAATACTCGCTCAAACCCTGGGGGATCCGGCTCGTGGTGTGTTATATTCGCAACAAGGTTGCTGTTGGTAAAAGAGTTTTTGATTACTTACCAACTATTCGGGAAGTAAAATTCTTGGAACAAGTTAATCCATAACAGGCTCGCCTGGGAAATATCGTGAGTTTTCCTTTCCAACTAGGTACGACTTCTGGTGGAGCCGTATCAACAGTTTTACTTGGGGAAAGGGGGAACGAGCTTTACGTTTCAGAGTCATGGATTTCATCTGAACTAGGAGTGCGTAAGGGGTCGAGTAGCGCCGGCCCAGCCTATTATATGGCCCAAATGGCCTGGAAGTTCCGCTAAGGCGGTCCATTCCTTAGGAGTTCAGTGTTCGGTTGACAAGTAAATCTGACGGTTCTCCTCTACATGTAGAAAATGGTGGGGTTGTACTACTACGATGATACGTAAGTGGTCTTCCTGGCGCGAGGCAAACTCCCGTATGAGTTCCATCCAATTGGATAAATTTCTGCAACACTACCCAGAGCACTTCGATAGAAAGGCTACGGGTTGGGCGATTGTTGAGTGTTGGCATGGTCAAGTTTCAAAATGATGTTTACATCAAATGAAGTATCTCATAACTTCATTTTATTTGATGATATTTTAAAGGTTGAATCTATTAAGTATTATCTTGTAGTCTCATCTATGTGATGAACTTTTGAACTAATTATAACTGAATGGTGGTAGTTCAAGTAGTATTTGGAAAAGATTATAAGTATATTGGAGTATCTTGTAACTTCATCTTTTAAACTTATATCTAGTAAATGATTATCTTATGCATGACAAAGATTTTCAGAAAAATGTTGAGACAAGGTTAGATTATATGAGATCACCTTGCAACGATATTTTATACAGTTATACACTGGAACTCTGTGTGTATTATGCATGGAAGAGGACTTCCAATATTTTGAAAAGTATATATGTATATATACTGAATATTTTGCGACTTCATCGCATTAAGATATCATATTGGTTCATTTCTTTTGACCAAGACCTTCATGAGTACTATGAGAAGGCTCATATATGTTAATCATTATACATATTATTTTGGTGGGCTTGCTGCTCACCCTTGCTTTCTTCTTTCATCACACAACATCGATAGACAAGATGAACAGGACCAAGCTCCCAATTCGCGAGCGGATAGGAAACGTTCCGCAGCTTCCTATAGGCGTTGATATCGCTGTAGCTGAGGTAGGAACTACCAATAGGCTAGGCTTTCAACTTTTGATGATCAGATTATGTATATTTATGAATTGTAATAATGGCAAAGAAATGTAAATTATTCAAACCTGTTGAAGGTGTATTGGCATATAATTGTGGAATAAAACGACTTGTGATTATTTTGGATATTCATCTCTGAGACTATAACTGTGGTGTGTGTGTTTATTGTGGGGTCACAGTACAGAGTAGTGATTATTTATTAAGAGTGGGTGTTATTAAGGGAAATGGAACTCGTGACAACCCGGATCCCCGACCCCGGATTTGGGGGTGTTACAGGTTCGGAGGGGTCACAATAATGACATCTGAGGAGTTAGTTAAAGAATTTGAGAAGATGGAGATCGACGTGAAAATAGACGGTAAAGGATTGGAAGGACTAATTGAAATCGGTTCGTACCGGAACTAGCTGAGAAAATACGAGTGTGTCAGGAAAAGAAGACGAATGAAGAAAAAGAAACATTGACAGTGAGAAGATCAGATGCGAGAAGGATGAAGGGGTATCATGAGGTATGCATCCCGAAATTTGGGTTCCGAATGTGCAAGAACTGAAGGACGAGCTGTTGCATAAAGGGCACAGCTCCAGATATTCATTACCACCCAGAAAGTACGAAAATGTACCGTGACCTAAAGGAATATTATGGTGGCCTACATGAAGAGAGATGTAGCAGAGTGGGTCAGCAAATGCTTGACGTGTCAGAGAGTAAAGGCTGAACATCAGCGGCCGAGTGGACTATTACGGCCCCTGGAAATTTCGGAATGAAAATGGGGCATATAGCCATGGATTTTGTGACAGGCCTACCAAGGACTAAAACCAATCACGATGCCATATGGGTTATCATAGATAGATGACCAAGTCCGCGCACTTCCTGCAATTAACGAAAGGTACATCGTCGAAAGCTAGTGGATATTTACCTGAGAGAGATCGTAGTGAGCCACGGAGTTCCTGTTACCATAGTGTTAGATAGGGACCCAAGGTTTAATTCCGATTTTGGAGAAGTTTCCAAGAATGTGTAGGCACCATATTGAATATGAGTATCGCTTATCACCCCCAAACAGATGGGAAAAGCGAAAGAATATCCAGACCTAGAAGATATGCTGAGGGTATGTGCCATGACTTTAAAGAAAATTGGAATAACCACTTACCCTGATCGAGTTTGCCTACAACAATAGCTATCCGCTAGCATAGGAATGCCCCATATGAAGCTCTTTATGGAATAAAATGTCGCTCTCTTATGTTGGGATGAAGTTGGAGAACATAAGATTCTAGGACCCGAGTTGGTCCAGCAGACCGAGAGACAGTGGCACTCATCGTAAGAGGCTGGTAACGTCTCAAGATAGACATAAGAAGTACCGACCAGACCAGGAAGATAAAGAGTATGAAGTGGGAGATTCGGTGTTATTGAAGGTATCTCGTGGAAAGAGGATGATATTTGGGAAGAAAGGGAAACTGAGCCCCATATTTATAGGACCCTTTGAGATCTTGAGGAGATAGGACCTCTAGCTTACAAGCTCGCCTCGAGCATAATCTGCAACAAGTGCACAAGTGTTCCATGTGTCAATGCTAAGGAAGTACCATGCCGATGCATGACATGTGATGAATACGAATAGGTAGACTTACAACCATACCTCACTTACGTTGAGCAACTAGTGAGAGTAATGGACCAGAAGGAACAAGTGCTAAGGAACAAGACTATCAAGCTGGTCAAAATCTTGTGGAGAAACCAGAATGTTGAGAGTCAACTTGGGAACTAGAGGACGCGATGAAGGAAAGATATCCCCACCTGTTTTCTATTTTATTTGGGACGGAATTCTTTTTAGAGGGAAGACTATAATAACTTGAATTTTTGAGACTTTGTAAAATATTTGATGAATAGTAACCCTAACAACGGGGAAAACTTTTTAGCCCACACTATGTTATGTAATGGGAAATTTAGTTTCCGAGTTGATAACGTGAGTATACATACCAAATAAGTGTACGTAAACACCATTAGTTTTCGAAGAATATGAACTTTGTAAAATAACTGTATCTACGAACCATCGAGGAATACGAGAATCACAATACAATTATGAATCTAAATTCCTACAAATTAAAACCCAAGTACAAGGCTTCAAGGGTAAAGGAGTATAAGAAAGGATTTACCCGCGAACCGCTTACGAAGATTTATTACGAAAACAAATAAGCGACCAAGCAAACACGTAAGCAAATAAATAAAATGTATCAAGACATGTAAACCATGCAAACTAACTAAGTAATAAAGTAACCAAGGTTAGCAACCATAGTAACCTACCTATGAACATAGTAACCTAGCTAGCAAATAGTGTCATGAATAATAATGGTGGTACTAAGCTAGCAATATAGCTTGGAAAATAGCCTAACTAGGAAGATATTACAATATTTGCAAATCTAGGAATTTATACTAGAATATTATATCACAATTACAAAAAGAAACCTAGGCAAGAAAAAAAACTCTTCTCTCTCATCTATATTTCATTCGGCAATTTCAAGAAAGAATAAAAATCAAAATTCAAAACTCAACTTCAAGCCATGGATAAATCCTATAATTAATTTCTAAGTTCCTAAATATCAAAACTAAGGTAAGATAATTTTTAAGAGCATTTTATTAAGGTTTGGGTAGGTAAATAATTCCATGAAAGTGATGATGAATAGTGCCAAATAGTAACACTTCTTGATTTCTTGATTTTCATGGCATGATTTAGGATCCTTAAGCAAAGCCAAGCCTCCCCAAGCATCCATCAAGAAGAAACATTCCAAGCTTTCAAGAAAGGTATAAATCCTTACCTAAACATTTTTTAAGGTTTAAGTTTCAAGAAGATTATGAATCTTAGTTGTAAACCTAGTTTGATGGTGATTTGTTATTTTCTTGATGTTTAGTATTTAGTTACTAAGGTTGATGTTGTGGCTTTATAACATGATTTTCTTGAGAGGAGTAAGTTTTAAGATGATGGTATGGTGATTTTTGGTTGTTGATTAATGATTTAGAGCGAAAATGAAACCCGAGTCGCGAGCGTAACGTCGATAAAACGAGCGAAACATAACCATAAGTTTTCTGTAGAAGTACATAATATATAAACTGTGATTTCTTGAAAATTAAACTTGAAAATGATATAGCTTTTTGTAAGGTTTATTTAGGCGCTTGAATCTCTTAATTATGATTTAAGGTTCAAAAGTTAAGTCCGTTTTAGTGAAAACGATATACGCGATAAAAATGCTACGAATTACGAACTTTGGAAATAGAAATGATCGACTTAAGAATATTCAAAAATCATGAAATTTTTACAGAGAAAAAAAAATAGAGTTTATTATTTCCATAAAATTTTCAAGTGAAAATTGGATTTCCAATTTTATAAAATGTCAGAGCTGAGATCGCGTGAATAGAAACCTTAAGGATCGCGAGCGGAGCCGAGGGAAGAAAGTAAAAGACATTAACGAATGTAAAGGATTATGAAAAGATAGCGAATATGACTGTTAGGCACAAAGCATACGCTAAATAATTCATGTAAGTATATGCGTTCGCAAGTAATATAGAATGATTTCTAGTTCGTTCCCACAGAGACTCTGATTAATTATATTAATTAACAGTTACTCACCAATGTATGATTATTCTTCAATGTCAAGACAATAAAAAATTAAGGTTGATTAACTAATAATAACTACGAGAATTAAATACTTGAATTAACATATTAAACACACATGAGATCATAACCATTACTTCATTCAATACTCATGTTATTACCCTTAGCATGTAATGGTGATGATATTAATCGAACAACACGAAACTGATAGACGCCAACTTTCGTGTATGAGTACCATTCTACCAAGCATCCACAATTAAGATAGAAGTTGAATAGGCATCATTTATGTTGAGACCCTTGTCTACAGAATTTGACAATATAACGTTAAGCGCAAGTTATTCATTAGATTACACAGGGCAAGTAAAACGGTTAAAGTTACCCAGTAATCATGCATACAATACATGAACCTATGCTAGCATGACAAGTTCTAAATCTCAAGATTCACTGTCGCTTCATAAGAGATAAACAGGCTATCTTATATGTTCGCGACGCACATAAGACGAATAAGCACAACCAATGCTAGTATCAAACAATCACCACATACCAAGGTATTGAACAATAATTAAAGAAATCCATAGTAAATCCGCTATAATCCCATGATCACGATTAGCCCATAATAAAACTCATCGTCACCGTGGGTTCATATGAAAGCATGATAATAACACAAGATATAAACTAATAAAAAATACTTAATAAATAATCAAGTACGTCACAAGAGTATTAAGGTTCAAAGCATAAGAAAGTTAGCATCCACTGTTACAATGAATAAAAAGAATCATAAGATTAAATGTATGCTTCTTCTTCTTCGTTGTTGCGTGCTAAAACGGTCTTCTCGATCTTCTTGCCTTCGCTCTTGATTATCTTCTATATAGAAACCATCTTCCCAAAAGGATTATATAATAACACAAAAGAACCAGCGAAAGAAGCCAGTTGTAATAGAATTATAAAATCCAGATTCTGTACATCCGCACCCAGGCGGCGCCTCCTTCTTCCAGGCGGGCGCCTGCTACCAGGCGGTCGCTGCTCCCATCAGGCGGGCGCCTGCATCACTTCTGGAAAATTCCTATTTTTACTTCTGTTTTTGCCGAATTCTTCGCACCTCAACCGGGACTGATTCCAAGCACAACCTTAAGCTTATTTTGATGAAATCCACCTATCTAAGCAAGTTATACCCTGAAATGCAAAATACTAGAAAAACTGTCAAATACACAAAATACTCGAGTTCAAGACACCAATTCAAGTCGTTATGAGACGCTCTAAGTAGTATAAGATGCCACTTATCACACCCCCAAACTTAAATCGATGCTTGTCCTCAAGCGTCACGGACCCAAACTCAGAAAAAACGTGCATGAATGCAAACTATATGAATGCAGCGATCCCCGTCGCGATGACTAAATCAACCAACACATGACATATCAACAAATGCAATTAGGTGACTAAAGATCAATTAAATCTAGCAAGCTAACATACAACTAGAAACGTGGTTGTGTGCGAATGCTTAATAGATATGCTTCAAAACTAGATCAATCATAACTTAATTTTCCTAAGCAATCACAAGCTTATACGAAGAATATATTCTAGACCAAAATGACTTATAACACTTCAAGATTATGGATTTTATTACGGAATCATGCTTTTATTCAACATAAACCAATGCAATTGATCGTGCAATGAGTGAGGTCCACAAAAGACTTATGCAATGGTACCATTTAGCGAGAGTTAGGTTAGCGGATCCCAGACTATAAAAGTCTTAGGTCACTAGGCACAAAGTCCCCTAAGAACTTAATAACTCAATACAAAGAGCTTACTCGTGATCAATTGTGCATTAAACCATATTTTTTTTCTTTCTTTTTTTTTTTTTTTTTTTTATTTTTTTTCTTTTTCTAAGCAAGTGCGTTTCGTTCCATCTTGCTCAACCCTAGAAATACTGTATACAATACGAGCCGGCTACTAGCCATTTGACGCCTAGCCACAACTAGCAATGAATTCCAATTTTTTTTTCAATTTTTATTTCATGTCTTTTTCATTAAGAGCCTATCATGCATTCTAAGCATAAGCAATAGATTAACCTCAAAAACCATTAAACCATGACAACAATCTAATCCTTAAGCATACTCTAAGACTTAGTGAAATTATAAGTGTTTCTAGCATGCATGTCAACCTAACAAGATTCAGCATCACTCTAACGATATCACTACACTCGCACTAATATCACATATTAATCAGTAAAGCAACACAAAGGATCATGGATATGCATAAGCTATATGATATGATAAAAAACTATATAAAAAACTATATGGCAAAAATATGCACATATGAACTAAACTAACATGAAAATGCAATACATGACGCACACACAAATATGTTCCTTAACTACCACCCCCAAACTTAAAATCTTCACTGTCCCCAGTGAAGGTAATAGAAAGGAACACAGGGTATACCTACTCAGACGAATCATCATCATCATCACCCTCAGAGGGTGGAGTGTCAGGAGGTGGATAAGCATAATCCTCACCATAAACGGGCTACTAGATCGGCTCCAAGGCCTCTAAATGCAGTCCCAAGTGCTTGGGTGAGCTCCTGCGCAAACCGACTCTGCAACTCATACATCGCATCCATCCTCCTGGAAAGCCTCCTATACTGGACATCAGCCAATCCCAAACCATCTCTCCTGGGCTCTCGAAGGACCTGCCCTCCCCGAGCCTGACTGGGCCTAGCCATGGTAGCACCAGCTGCTGGAACTCCTCCTGGGAGGTGATATCCCAAACCATGTGATCGGGCTCTCCACCGTCCACTCCTGCATCGTATTCAACATCGATGAATCAATAGGAGCGGTCGGCATATATAGCTGCTCATAAGACGGCCACGGACTCCACATGTCTTGCAAAGCTTTGTGACAATAGAGGCATACAGGATAGAGTACTGCGATTTCCCCTCAAAAACTTCAAAATCCCTTGGTAGATGTACTCACCAAGGTCCATATAATATTCCTCATTCAGAATTCCCCATAACAACCTGCCCTCTCCACTGTAACCTCATGTGCATGCAGAAGGAAGAATATTAGCACACATAAATGCATTCCAAGCATGAGCATACCTGTTCATCGCGACAGCAGGGAAATTACGATACTCGTTGGTTCCCCTTTTGAACTTCCACACTGTGCCCGGCCGACAGAGAGTAGCAATAATCAAGTCCATATCAAAGTCCTCAGGGACTTTTCATTCCAATTCTGCTCATGTGGTTTCCTTTGTCGCTGCCCAATAACACGGCGAATCGCTTCGGGTTGATAATCAACAGTAAGCCCACAACAACAGAAAACCCATTCTTGTCGGCCTTGGCGTTCGCATAGAACTCGTGAATCGGAACCGCCTCAGGTGACTCGCAGAATGTAATCCATCCCTTCTCAGCAATCATCGGTAACAAATCACCATCCCTTCCTGATGGCAAGAACCCCCTCCCTCATAATAGGCTTAGTCAGAAGCTTGGTGTATTCTTCTTCAGCAACCCCATCAACAATCGGGGCCTCGCAGTAGTGTTTCTCAAACAATAGCAGTCGAAATGGTGCTACTGCTCCCTACAGTTCGTGATCTCTTTGGGGCCATTAGAACTGAAAATAAGGGTTAGAGAGTTGTGTTTGGTGTGTAGGAGAGATTTCGTAGAGTTGAAAGTGTGTAGGATGTGTATGTAGAGGTTGTATGTATTATAGGGCAAATTAGGGTTAGAATTTGATTAGGAGTGGGATTGTGGCTAAGTATGGGGGTAAAATGTGGGTTAGTGGTGATATACTGCTGTGGTTTTTGTTTTGTGTTTTTTGTTTTTTTATATAGGTTGAAATCAAATTTTTCAAAATTTAGGGGCGCAGGCGGTCGCCTGGCACCAGCAGCGGGCGCCTGCTAGAGCGCGGCCGCCTGATCCTACCAGGGGGCGCTGCAAGGTCTCTGGAAAAAATAATTCTGCCAACATTTTTCTGATTTTTTTGGGTTTTTGGATAAAGTACTAAATTCTAAGGTGTCCTATGGTCTCATATCTTGGGTTGCCTCCCAAGAAGCGCTTCTTTTACGTCATTAGCTTGACGTAGAGTAATGCGATCAAGTTGACAATAAAATGGCACTAACCACTTCATTTTCCGTATCCCCATAATAGTGCTTCAATCTCTGACCATTTACTTTGAATGCTTGGCCGGATCGCTCAAAAATCTCCACCGCTCCATGTGGAAACACAGTTTTGACGATAAATGGTCCAGACCACCTTGATTTCAACTTTCCAGGAAAAAGTCGGAGACGAGAGTTGAATAGAAGAACTTGTTGCCCCGACAGAATGACTTAGGCGATAGCTTCCTGTCATGCCACCTTTTTACCTTTTCCTTGTACATTTTGTTTTTCGTACGCTTGAAGTCGAAATTCATCAAGTTCATTTAACTGAAGCATTCGCTTCTTCCCAGCTGCATCTAGATCAAGGTTTAACTTCTTCAATGCCCAATAAGCCTTATGCTCAAGCTCCGCAGGTAAATGACATCCCTTACCATAGACAAGTTGAAATGGGGACATCCCAAGTGGAGTCTTGTATGCTGTTCTATAAGCCCAAACAGCTTCATCGAGCTTCAAAGACCAATCTTTCCTTGACGGACAAACGACTTTCTCTAGAATGCGCTTGATCTCTCTATTAGACACTTCAGCTTGACCATTAGTTTGCGGATGATAGGCAGTAGCTATGTGCATGAGATTCACATTATAGTGTTGAAGTGAACTTACGATTGCAGAAATGACCCTTCATCACTTATGATAACTCGTGGCGTTCCAAACCTTGTGAATATCTGCTTATGAAGAAAACTCAACACTACCTTTGCATCATTAGTCGGTAGAGCTTGACTTCTACCCATTTCGAGACATAATCGACTGCCAGCAAGATGTACTGATTATTGCAGGACGAGATAAATGGTCCCATGAAATCGATTCCCCAAACATCGAAGACCTCAACTTCAAGCATCACATTTAAAGGCATCTCATCCTTTCTGGTAAGATTCCAACTCTTTGGCAACGATCACACCTTAAAACGAACTGATTGCATCCTTAAACAACGTAGGCCAAAAAAACCTGCTTGAAGAATACGAGCTGCTGTCTTTTCACCACCATAATGTCCACCATAAACTGTGGAATGACAGTCTCGTAATATCCCCTCCGTCTCACAGAATGGGATACATCTCCTGATGATCTGGTCAGCTCCTTGTCTAAACAAATATGGTTCATCCCACATGTACCACTTCACCTCATGCAGAAACTTCTTCTTTTGAGCCGCATTCATATTAGGAGGCATTATATTGCTAACAAGATAGTTCACAATGTCTGCGAACCATGGCTCTTCCTCTTGAATTGCGAACAACTGCTCATCCGGAAAAGATTCGTTGATCAATGTCTTATCATGTGAAGTAGAATGGGATTCTCCAATCTAGAGAGATGGTCAGCTACTTGATTTTCAGTACCTTTTCGAACCTTGATCTCTAACTCAAATTCCTGTAGCAAGAGAACCCAACGAATAAGTCTAGGCTTTGAATCCTTCTTTGAGACCAGATAGCGGATGGCAGCGTGATCAGTGAACACTGTCACCTTTGTCCCAAGTAGATAAGATCAAAATTTTTCGAAACCAAAAACTATAGCCAAGAGCTCCTTCTCAGTAGTGGTGTAGTTCAGTTGGGCTCCATTTAGCGTCTTACTAGCATAGACCACATGAAAGATATTATTCTTTCGCTGCCCAAGAACTGCTCCCACTGCATAATCACTTGCATCACACATCATCTCAAAAGGTTCTCTCCAATCGGTGCCGTAATAACTGGTGCGGTGATTAAACTCTTCTTGAGAGTCTCGAATGCTGCCAAGCATTCATCATCAAATTTGAAAGGCACATCTTTTCGAGCAAGTTGCACAACGGCTTAGATATCTTAGAGAAGTCCTTGATGAAACGCCGATAAAAACCCGCATGACCAAGAAAGCTACGGATTCCTTCACAGAAATAGGTGGCGGAAGATTTTCAATGACGCCCACCTTGGCTTTATCCACCTCAAGACCTTTACTAGACCTTATGCCCAAGAATGATGCCTTGCACCATGAAGTGACATTTTTCCCAATTGAGCACCAATTGGTTTCAACACACCTTTTGAGCACCAAACGGAGATTATTCAAGCATTCATCATACGAATGTCCAAAGACAGAGAAGTTCCATGAACACTTCGACATTATTTCCAATCATATCGAGAATATAGCCATCATGCATCTCTGAAAAGTGGCAGGTGCACCACATAAGCCAAAAGAAACTCTGCGAAAAGCAAACGTGCCAAATGGACAAGTGAAAGTAGTCTTCTCTTGATCTTCTGCAATGCAAATCTGATTGTATCCCGAATAGCCATCCAGAAGACAATAATACTCATGACCAGCCAACCTGTCAAGCATCTGATCAATAAATGGAAGAGGGAAGTGAACCTTCCTCGTGGCTTTATTCAACTTTTTGTAGTCCATGAATACCCTCCATCCTGTGACTGTTCGAGTAGGGATGAGCTCGTTCTTCTCATTTGCTACCACATAATACCTCCTTTCTTAGGTACACATTGCACGGGGCTCACCCAAGAACTGTCAGAAATAGGATATATGATTCCTGCATCCAGCCACTTTAGAATTTCTTTCTTCACCACTTCTTTTATGATAGGATTAAGCCTTCGTTGTTGCTCAACAGTCGGCTTGACCTTCCTCTAGCAGAATTTTATGCATGCAGTACGAAGGGCTGATCCCTTTTATATCTGCTATAGTCCATCGATGACCGATTTGAATTCTCTCAGAATCCTCAAGAGCTTGTCCTCATCACTACCTGAAAGGTCAGATGCAATAATAACAGGCAAAGTAGATGCATCACCTAAAAAAGCATACCTCAAGTGTTCAGGCAATGGTTTAAGCTCCAAAGTAGGTGCTTCCTCAATAGATGGTTTGAGCTTTCCCTCAGCATTCTTGAGATCAGTATTTCCCAGAGATTCAAATGGCATGTCTAGCTTTCGTTTCCAAGGAGAAGCATTCAGATATTGTAACTGCTCATTGCCTTCATCATCTTCACTGTCAAAATCCCCCAATAAGGCTTTTTCTAAGGCATCAGACCTTAGCACATGATCAAGTTCTGAAGTAACTGCAGAATGACCAAATCCACCTTGAAGCACTCCTCATCTTCGTAGGGAATTTCATCGCATTGAACACATTGAATGTCACATCTTGATCTTGCACCCTCATAGTGAGTTCACCTTTTTGCACATCTATCAAGGTACGCCTGTAGCCAAGAAAGGTCTTCCCAAGATTATGGGAATCTTCTTATCTTCCTCGAAAATAGAATGACAAAATCTGCAGGAAAGATGAGCTTGTCCACCTTTACTAGCACGTCCTCCATGATGCCTCGTGGGTATGTAATCGAACGATCAGCCAATTATAGAGACATGTAGGTGGGCTTCGGATCGGCAAATTCAGCTTTTTGAAGATAGACAACGGCATCAGATTGATGCTTGCTCCCAAATGCAAAGGCACTTGTCAAATGACAACTTGCCAATGGTGCAAGGAATGGTGAAGCTACCTGGATCCTTAAGCTTTGGAGGTAACTTTTGTTGCAGCACGACACTGCACTCTTCCGTCAGAGCAACGGTATCAAGATCATCCAGTTTCACCTTCCTTGAAAGAATACCTTTCATGAATTTCGCATAACTAGGCATTTGCTCCAGAGCCTCAGCGAAAGGTATGATGTGAAGTTTCTTGAACACCTCCAGAAACTTACCAAATTGCTTGTCCACTTTTGTTTTTGCAATCGCTTAGGAAAAGGTGGTGGAGGATAGAGCTGTTTCTCCCCTGTATTACCCTCAGGCAGAGTGTGTTCAACAGTAGTCTTCCTTGGTTCCCCCTCTTTCTCCTTTTGCTTTTCTTCTCATCCTTAACTTCAACTTCTACCTCTTTTGCTTTTTCAGCATCAAACTTTTCCAGACCTTAAGGTGACAGCTTTGACTTGCTCTTTAGCTTCCTTCTGCCTGGCACTTCAGTATCGCTGGAAGTGTCCAGGTTGACGATTGAGCAAGGCATTGGCTATTTGTCCAATTTGATTTTCCAAGGTCTTGATAAAACAGCTGACTTTTGCACAACAACTTTAACTCCTCAAAATCAGCACTAGAAGGTGGAGCACACCTCTTGTTGAGGATATGATTGCCTTTGAGCAAATTGCTGAGGTTGCTGGAATCCAGGTGGATTAAACTGTTTACTTGCAGCTTGCTGATATGGTTGCTGAACAGCATTCTGATTATTGCTCAGCTGAAATTGGGATGATTTGTTATTAGGATGATAAGTAGCGGGCACAGGCTGCTGTGGTCTCTGATAATTGTTCACATACTGAACAGATTCATTAACAAGAGAACACTGATCCGTAGCATGAGAGCCTGCACAAAGCTCACAGACACTAGCTATTTGATTTACTCCATAGTTGGCTAAAAATCGACCTTCATAGACAGCGCTGAAGCTGCGCTGCAATAGCTGTAGCTGCATCAACTTCCAGAATACCTGCTACCTTCCCAGGCATCATCCTTTGAGTTGGGTTTTGATACTCATTTGTAGCCATAGTTTCAATGAGATTATAGGCCTCAGTATAGCTTTTGGCCCACAAGGCGCCTCAGAAGCTGCATCGAGCATGGGCCGAGATTGGGCCCCCAAACCATTATAGAAACCAGTGATCACCATCCAGTCAGGCATACCATGATGTGGACACTTTCTCAATATCTCCTTGTAGGCTCCCAAGCTTCGCACATAGATTCCCTTGTTGCTGCGCAAACTGAGTAAGAGCACTCCTCATACTGCAGTCTTGGCCATTGGATAGAACTTCACCAGAAACTTTTGCGCAAGATCTTCCCAAGTAGTGATGGACCCAGCTGGTAAAGAATGTAACCAGTCCTTAGCTTTATCCCTCAGAGAGAATGGGAAAAGCCTCAGCTTGATAGCCTCATCAGTAACACCATTATATTTGAAAGTACTACAGTCTCGACAAAATTCCTGATATGCATGTTGGGATCTTCAGTCGCAGCACCTCCGAAAGAAACAGAATTCTGCACCATCTGAATAGTGCCCGGCTTGATTTCAAAAGTATTGGCCTGAATAGCCGGATGAATGATGCTTGACTGAATGTCATCAATTTTAGGCCGAGAAAAGTCCATAAGAGCTGGATCAGCTTGAACTACACGATCACCCATTATTTCAGTTCTTTCTTTTCACTCTCTTTATCCGAATCTTCAAAAACTATCTTCTCGGAAAGTCAAGAGTTGTATCTGTCTCTCAGCTTTATCCAGATTTCTCTTGCGGTGCGAGAACGTGTTTGCATAAACGCTCGCTAGAGTACCTGAAACACAACCGGAAGCAGTAAGTAACAAGTCTTAATCAATGAATCCTAATGACCACTGATGGCAAGTACATAAACTAAACAAATTAACACGAGTCCCCGGCAGCAGCGCCAAAAACTTGTTAGGCACAAAGCGTACGCTAAATAATTCATGTAAGTATATGCGTTCGCAAGTAATATAAAGATTTCTATTCGTTCTCACAGAGACTCTGATTAATTATATTTAATTAATACTTACTCACCAATGTATGATTATTCTTCAATGTCAAGATAATAAAAAATTAAGGTTGATTAACTAATAACTACGAGAATTAAACACTTGAATTAACAATATTAAACACACATGAGATCATAACTTCATTACTACTTCATTCAATAGTCATTGTTATTACCCTTAGCTTGTAATGGTGATGATATTAATCGAACAACACGAAACTGATAGACGCCAACTTTCATTGTACGAATACCATTCTACCAAGCATCCACAATTAAGATAGAAGTTGAATAGGCATCAATTATGTTGAGACCCTATATGTCTACAGAATTTGACAACATAATGATTTAAGCGCAAGTTATTCATTATGATTATACAGGGTAAGTAAAACGGTTAGAGTTACCCAATAATCACGCATACAATACATGAACCTATGCTAGCATGGCAAGTTCTAAATCTCATTCACTGTCGCTTCACAAGAGATTAACATGCTATCTTATATGTCGTGACACACATAAGATGAAAACACAACCTATGCTAGATATCATACAATCACCACATACCAAGGTATTGAACAATTAACTAAAGAAATCCATAGTAAATCCGCTATGATCCCATGATCACGATTAGCCCATAATAGAACTCATCGTCACCATGGATTTATATGAAAGCATGATAATAACACAACGATATAAACTAATAAAAATACTTAATAAATAATGAAGTACGTCACAAGAGTATTAAGGTTCAAAGCATAAAGAAAACTAGCATTCACTGTTACAACGAATTAAAAGAATCACAAGATAAACGTGTGCTTCCTCTTCTTCATTATTGCGTGCTAAAACGGTCTTCTCGGTCTTCTTGCCTTCGCTTGATTATCTTCTATATAGAAACCGTCTTCCCAAAAGGTTTATATAATAACATTAAAGAACCAGCGCTAACAGAAGTCTAATCGTAATAGAATTATAAAATCTGGATTCTGAAAATACACACCCAGACGGCCACCTCCTTCTTCCAGGCGGGCGCCTGCTACCAGGAGGTCGCCTGCTCCCATCAGGCAGGCGCCTGCATCACTTCTGGAAAATTCCTATTTTTGCTTCTATTTTTGCCGAATTCTTCGCACCTCAACCCAGGACTGATTCCAAGCACTTCCTTAAGCTTATTTTGATGAAATCCACCTATCTAAGCAAGTTATACCCTAAAATGCAAAAACACTAGAAAACGCGTCAAAAACACAAAATACTCGAGTTCAAGACACCAATTCAAGCCGTTATGAGACGCTCTAAGTGGTATAAGATGCCACTTATCAATGACAAGCACTTGTACTTATTGGAATAATGAGAGTAAAGTGAGTCGCGTAAATGAATAGTAAGTATCGTGTATGTACAAGTAATGATAAATGTGAACAGAATCTAACGGAACGATAATTGTTCATGATTATAGATTTCCGGACGGACCTTAGAGCACCCTCCACCTTAAAGAACCCATGCAAGTTTACGAACTTGACTCCATATACTGTTGTGTTGTGAAAATTGTTTTACTCTCTTTCGTACAAATGCCATGTTTGCCATGATAGTAAAATTACGAGTTTTGCGCATCAATAATGATTGAATTTATGATAAATATATATCGTACAATATTTTAACGCTACAATAAAGGGTGATGCATAAATTATAAGACTGAGAGTCGGTCAGAGTTTACAAAGTAAAAACCAGGGAACCATCCCGGCGATGTTTTGGACGATCAAAAGTCTGTATCTATTTTATACCAAGGGACTCGATGTCCTCTTACGATTTATTAATTACCTCGAATTTAATTAAAAATGATTTTCAAATATCGTATTCCCTCAACTTATTTAATTACTCGAATAATGAATATTATTTCGAATATTCATTTAAATAGGAGAGGCATTTTCCAATGAGTATTTTAATTACTTAAAAATTTAATTATTTCATATTTTATAAGTCAGTTAAATTCTTAAAATATAAATTAGTTGAGCAATATTATTTTAAATATTCTTTTAAAATAAAATTATTTGAGATTTAATTATTTAATTATTATTATTTAATTATTAAATATTTATTAAATGATTTAATATCACTTAAAAATCATAAAACCCATTTTAAAAATATTTTCTGAGTTTCAGAAAATAATACTAATACTTTCTGATCATCGAAAAATATCATCTCAATGTATTTTAAATATTTTGACTATAGTGTCAAAAGAAACTCCCCTTATTTATTTATCAGTTGACAACGATCAACTTACATTATCCTAGTACTTCCTCCGAAAATGCTCAGAAGTACATATATATATAAGATGAATTGTGCCTATCAATAAGCAAAACGCTTGGGGAACTTCGATATAGTTCGATATTCCTAGTATATGATAGGATTCTTAAAAGGACAAGAGAGGCGTAGATATCTAGTACTTTGTGTATTGGGGAGACTACTAGTACCGTAGGAGATAGTACCATGTGTACTTAAGGACCTACGAATTGTGTGTATACCCAGAATGGGACACATAGCCCGTATGCGGTCAGGGTGATATCCAAGAGTAAGGAAGTCATCCTTCTACATGTAGAAAATTATATTTTTTTGTTGTACGACTGATCATCGTATACTTGGGCTCCGGAGACTGTCCCATTCTTCCAATTGGAATTGTGATGCAATATCGTAACCTAAGCCTATGTGATGGGTTTACCATTAAGGTATTTGCAGGAATAATAAGTCAATAAAAGAATTATTTTGACAAAAGGTGTGTATCACAGAGAAAAACTATTTTAAACAAACATATATATCATAAACAGAATCAGATATGAATTTCTTATAAAATCTTTTCATACTATACATTATTATGCTGGGCATTATAGCTCACACTTATTTTCTTAAAATAACCCAACACAACAGTAAATCAAGATGCCTATCATGAAACTCACGTCTAGGAAACGGGTAGGAAATGGCCAGCTATTCTGTAGGATGTTCGGTGCAGTACCCCAGGTAGACCGTATAAGCTAGATTAGTTTTCAGGTGTTTTAAGTCCGGCTTATTTATAGTGTCACCTATGTAAGGTAATAATGAAGAAACATATATTTGGCCCCCGGTCTAACCTTAACTAAAGGTTACACCCGTGGTAAGACTTAATCACTTTTGGTCTGTAATAATTATTACTTTGTGGATTTGATAAACTCTAGTAATGAATTGTTCATTTCTAAGACAATAACATGTAAGTGTGTCTGTGTGTTGATAAGTGTGGGGTCATAAAGGTGTATATATATATTATTGTACGAGATAAGTGTTAAACAGGATTCAAGGTGACGTGGCCTCCTAGATCCCCGACCCCGTATTTTGGGGCACCATAATATTTCATCATATCTAAGGTCAGCTTTGGCTTTTCTCCCAAAATAATATTATTTAGGTAGACAACATTTGTCAATTATATCAACTATTTAACTCTTAGATAGTTTAGTAAAACAATATTTATTCGTATTTATCCAATAAATCTCACAAACTCTATCCCTCTAAGTTCATAATCTTATTGTGGTAACTTAGTTAAGTTAAAACCCAAAGGTCTAAAAAGTATCATATACTTCAACACGTCATTCTACTATAGATGGAAGTACTTCGCTCTGGCGAACCCACTCCTTATCAATCTAGGGGTTAACACGTTGGACATATTGGAAGGTATCTAAACAACTTAATATAAACATTATGGTTTTGTTAGTATTAAAATGATAATGATCCCATCATAAAGAGATTCCCAATTTTTCCTTGAATAAAATACTTCAAATCAACATTCGTCAATGGTTTGATTTCCAGGTAGTGAGGGAGTCACACCGGTCTCGCTTAAAACCCACAACCTTACAAGTTCAATGAACCTGTTTTTGACAAAATCACCCCATGTCAGAAATAAAGAAGATTCATATTTTATTTTGTTTTTCATAAACACGACAATCTCATAATCATTTGTAAATTTTAAAATCTTGAGTCGTTCCGGATTTTATTTTATTTAAGCAGGCATGGCATGGGTGACGTATCCAATACATACATTCATGCATGATTAATCTGATTAAAGCATGCATCATTAACTATCCTACACATACATTCATACATCAATATCTAAAGTGCGATATGTAAATATGCTTGGTTATGGCCTTTATCATGTGTGATCCTTTTCAAGCTAATGAAAGGATCAAGGTCAATCTATGGTGAATAATATAAATACAATTACAAGTCTTCATTTTTTTTTCATAGTTACTCCTTCTCTTTTGGACCACCTTCTTCCTTACAAGTCTCCATTAATAATTACATAGAATAATAAAAAAAATATTCTAATACAATTACAAAAATAACTCGAGTTACATTCGAGATAAATGAATTACAAAGAATAAGCAACATGCAAGTCGTATTTAGAAACCAAAACCATAAATAAAAAAAATCATTAACTAAAGGGTCTTAAGGCCATAACCATACACCATGCTATCACATGACACATAACAAAATAATTATAATCGTAACATGGTATCACATATCATAGTTCAGATTATTTAATCAAACACAGCATATTTACCAAAATTCAAAAAATTAAAATCAGCTTTCTAAAAATTAAATATCGCTGTATCGAGGCCCGTAACGATATCCAATGGCTTACAGACAACCTGACTTTGTCAGTCTTGCTCAGTGATCCGATTGCAGTCGGGAAACATATATCTTTTGCAAAAATCGGACACTGGACAAAGATTTCACCAAATATGTTCAGCTTTTTCAGAAATCGTATCGTATATAATCTCCATAATAAAAACAAAGTATTTATATATACACACACATCGATACATACAACAATCACATGATTATAAAATATATCATGAATATTATATATTAGGGAGATGGTCAAATAGAAATCAACCTTATTCTAAAAACTAGAAACCAATGACAAGCACTAATATTATAGCTTGAATTGAACCTCCAACACACAAATTTTATCCAACCCTTTCTCTCTCCTCCCTTCAATTTCAACTGTTACCTCTCACGTACATCTCTACGTAAATATTTTTGTATCTATTTTTAATTTAACTTTTTACTAATCGATAATCTTTATTTAAAATCCGACATTACTATATTTTCTCCATCTCCCAATGATTAATTTGCATACCATATTTGCTATATTTCGACGATAAATCACTATTTATACTTAACAAAATCACTAAACCGGAATTACCATAATTTCAGAACTTTCTTAATTTTAGTGATTCTCCTAATCATAATTAGTGATTTATCGCCTTTCTCCTGTACCACACCTTTCTCCTAGTGTCCCATCTCTCTCCCCCATCATACACCATTAATCTCCTACTACACGTTTTACCTTTTACACACAAACTACTAGTTTAGTAAATAACAAGTATAATATTATAATATTTTATCTTTTTCAATGTCCTCTTTCACTTGTTCATTTTTGGTTTATTGTTTGGTTCTTACTCTTGAAATTGATCTTGACTTTCTTGTATTTCAATTTCTTCAAATTCCGTTTTCTTTTCAACATTCTTTTGAATAGTGTGTTTATCTGTTTACAAAATTTAATAATTCAAGATCTAGAAATTACTATATAAAATTAAATTGGAACTTAATTAAATAGTTGTTAAATTTTAGGGTTCACCAAATTCTTAAATAGGTTTCAAAAATATTTAGCTCTTTCTAATAATAAGAAATTAGTTGATAAACATTCCATCTATTTAGGGTTTAGGGTGTAGGGTTTAGGGCCCTAGAGCCTAAACCCCAACTTAGTATATGGTTTAGGGCCTTTAGGCCCTAAACCCTAGAAACCAGACCATGTAAATACTGATTTCTATGTATAATATAGTGATTACTATGTGTAATTTGGTGATTACTATGTACAGTTTAGTGATTTTCGTCATACGATTTAGTGATTAAAGAGTAGATCTGGTGATTTATTTAATACATATTAGTATATGTATTCATATATCATGTTCAAATTTTAAATCTGGTGTGTTTATTGAAAATTGGTGATTGTTATTGGTGATTGTTCAATAATTTAATATTTCATAACTATATATGAGAGGGAGTTAACCTGGTGCCAGAAAGTTAACCTGTAGTACATTTTTTTATGGTACTTATCCCGTAATAATGCAAGAACAGCATGATCTACAATTTGGGTTGCTCAGAAAGATCGATGCGATGAGTATATGAGATGTGGGCCATTAGCCATATGTAAATGCTATCGAATGCACATGTTGCCAGGTTATAAACCAGAGTCCCCCCAAGATTGGTATTTAAATAGCCCCGTGCGTGCTGGGAGAGTGCTGGGCTAGAGGCTTTAATTTTATTGGGCAGGGCTTTAGTTTCTAGTTTTTATTTTAAGGCAGTTTCTATTTGAACAGCCCCCTATTTACATATATATATTTCAAAATCATATTTACATGCATATACACGAACCAAAAATCATATACATGCTCACATATATCAAAATTGTAAACATACAACCAAATTAAAACATTTTGTAAGTAGCTCTGATACCATTGTTGGGATTCGTGGCACAAACGCAACGGAAAAATCAAAATAAATATGAAAAACGAAACCTCAAACATCGGATCCATGTGAAACAAGACATTTAATTCGTAGATTAGATGTTTACTTTAAATAAAGCTTTCCATATGATTGTAATGGAAGTTCTGATCTTGATGAATCACAGCAACCCTCCTTGCAAAGATCTGGTCTCCAAGGTATCCACACGAACGTCCGATCGTTCAACGATCACCGGAGCCGGTTCTAGCCAATTTTGGTTGCCTCTTCCTCTCTTTCTTTCTCTCTAGCCTCTCTAAGATGTAGAGCTTTTAGGGTTTTTCTCAAAACGTAATGTGACTTCTAACCCTAAAAATATACATCTTAGTGTATATATAGGGGAGAGAGGATTAAGGCCTAACCATAAACCTAACGGGCTTCTGAAAAATGACCTATTCTCATTTCGGATTTATATTACTATTAAATTCGAATTTTAATATATATACAATTAATCAAGTCTCACTTAATTAATTTAATAATTAAATTTGAATTAATAATAAAATATTTAAATTCATAAGTTAAATAACACTCAATTTTAAACTTTCTTTGTGTGTGACCCTTTAGGTTATATTACGTTGGTAATAATTTTATTTTCTAATAATAAAATATAAACAATGAGTGGCATCTAGTAATATCATTGCTACTCAAGTAATTATAATAATTGGTGATTCAATTAAACCTTTCGTGAATAATGTACAATGTAATATAATTCATTTAGCCTTATTTATAGATCAAACTCGAGGCATGCATTGTGGCATCCTCTGTTAACGTTTAATCCTTGTTTTCTTGATCAATGAGTAAACTATTAAATAAATCAGTATTTGAGCACGGCCATGTATTTTATAGTCTTACTCAATCAAGAGGCCATTAATATCACTCCTTAATATAGAAGGGCTAAATCCCATCTAGATCATTCATATTTCTCATATGATTCATAATATACCCAATGTCTACTTTTATTATTACTCGGTCAAGGGTAACTTTCAATAGTATCAAAGCATATTAATTCTCGTATAGAAATATAATGACTTCAGGTCTAAGGACCAATACATCATTATCACTGTGAGATTAACTTATGACACTATAAACATGTAGTATCTCATAACGGGTCAATCCAGCACCATGTATCTAGTACATGTGCTTGTGTTTTGACTTAAGTATCACCATACCTATGATCAATGAGATGTGATCATCAGTCAACAAACACACTAGTCTCAATGTATTTATTGCCATTCCTTAACAATAATACTTGACTAGGGACATTTAGGAATATCAATACTATTCTCATAATCTCATTTCTAAGTCACGTACTTAGAGATATAGATTTACATATCATATTCCAAGGACATTTATTAATTTAACATTTTATCGTATAAAATAAAGATAATAAATTAGTAAG